>NW_022689208.1:15755-18749 GCF_011630105.1 Anneissia japonica | reverse complement strand
CATGAGGGATAAGGATCTGGTGGCAATTCAGGCAATATTATAGGCCATGGATAGAAACATGAATCAATTGAAAGTACTGTAGTTCTATCAGATTGTAACTGTATACTGTTTGTATGAATGTTGTTATCTATTTGATATGACATCATACCACACAGTGTTGAGAAATATTACCAGATATTATTAAGGTTTTTCCTTGTATGAACCTTTATCAACAACACATTTATTTTCTTTATAAAAAATTGCATTGACTTTTTGAATTGCATTGTATTGTATTTTACAATGCAATATGAAAAGAAGAAAATAACAGAACAGTACTTGCTGATAAATGATAATGAATACAGCAAAACTTTTATTATTTCTAGTTTCTTTTAAATTGTTTATGCTGGTTGGCTACATTGATAATATTATATAATTGTAATATTTAACACATGTTTATAAGTGGATTGGATTGAACTCTATATTCAGCTATGTTTAAAGCAGTTCTGTGTAGGTATATGATATGCTACAGTGTTTCAATAATATTCATATAAAAGTTCAGATTTTTGTCATAAACTTCTTTCAACCTTGTGTTTACTGTTGTGTAGTTAAATGTATATACCCAGTGAGTAATCAGAGAGATAATGAAAGTGCTGATGGGATGCAACTGGCTGAACTGAGGTATATTAAAAATTTATTTGTTTCACCTTATTGGAATCATCAATTGCTTTACTTTTATTCATTAATTCAGTCCATATTATCAAGGCCTTCAAGCAGTTAAACAAAAATCAACAGGCATGGCAAGAAATACTGATTAATGTTAATTATTTACATTGCATGCAAATAAAAACATGAACATTTTACATCAGCCTCAATGTGTTCTTATTTTTTGAAGTAATTCAGCCTCAGTTTTTTTTTTAAAGTGTACATTTTTTTAATTATAGAAAAAAAAAAGCGATTCCAAATAGAATCAAAAATATATTATATATTGACAGGAATTTCCTGTCTCATTCAAAGTCGATGAACATTACTTCTTGCCCTTCCTACTATGCATATGTAGGCCTAGATAAGTAATACAATACACATAATATCAGTACAGCACGGCGACTTTGGCTTTAAAAACTACGGTATGACAGTCGACAGAAGACGGGAAATGCAATTTACTACCTCTAAAATCTTACAACTATTACCAATGTATTTTATTTAAAGGCTGGTATACTTCTATCATATTGAAATATTCCACTAAAACCGGAGAACTTTCGTCCAAATTGCTACACATTGTCACTTTCCTCGCGACATTGTTTACATTAGTTAACGAGTTTACAAGAACGTTTGTGATTGGCTAATAGCGTCTCATCAATGCTTAACAGGTATGGTAAGTGTGCTGTGATTGGGTAATGCTTTCGTGAACGACATTATTTTTTCGAAGATAAATTCTCATTTTTGGTTACAGTTTCCCCAAATTTACGATTGCCGACAATTATATTATGTTTCAATAAAATAGTATTGACATTTTTGTGCGAATGCCAAGTAGCGCGGATCGGTGGGTCACAGAATTCGTAAACTAAGCCGATTTTGGAGCCTCAACCCACGGTCTAGAGCTGCCTATTCTCAGCTCTTCTCTTAATTTGAAAATAACTGTCACCCTGTTTCATTTGATGAAGAAACGCCCCGAGAAACGGGCTTTTCCTTACTCTCTGTGCTTTCCCCAGAAAGCGTAGGCCTATATTTTTTGTAGTTAGGCCTAGGTAATTATGCAAAACCCAGACACAGGGAGTTGTTACTATACCAACTCCCTGCCAGACCTAACTAAAAAATAAAAATTGTCACAGTATGTACTAATTCAAGTTAACATAACACTTTTCATTACTCGTGCAGCTCAATTAAATATTATATCATTTTAAACGACCCATTAGTATTAGCATGGTAACATCAATGTATTTTTAAAAATTAGACAGCGACGTTCTCCCAGATCAGAAGTTGTTGATGACCTTTTGACCTGAATTCTGCAATATGAGATTTTCGGGTCGATTCAGTCGACACGGCCCGAGTGGAGTTTCATGTAAATGTTTCGTACGGAACAGGGTTGCCAGATAGTCGACAGGCTTGACGGCCAAACACACGCCATCTCACGGCCAAATTCGGCCAAACCTTTTTTCGATATCGGCCAAAATTCGGCCAGATTTTAATCCGATTAGAAAACAACAGTGGGTACATTCGGATATTCTACAAAAATTATACGAAAATCAGCGCTCCTTCGTTTGAAATTGAAGAAATTCAAATGATATACACAGAACAATGTTGAAAATAAATAGCCTATGTTCTTTAGTTGTTGGCATGCAGGCCAATTCAGGGAAAAATCCAGAGATATCCGAAAGGGGAGGGCCGGGGCCGAAAAAAGGGGAGGCCGAAAGTAGGTCCGATCGAGATAACACCATCTTAGAGGAAATTTGTCTTTTCTAGACGCCCGAAAATAACCTGATGCATTTGGTTGGGCGATCAATTTTTATTTTTTATTTATTTTTTTTACCACCCCTTCCCCTTAAATCCACCTCTGCTACTTAAAATTGATCTAAATTTGATTTAAATATATTAAATATTATGTACATTGTAGTCGATCTATAGCAAAAATTTTAAGGGCCTGTTATTGCCAAATCCGTGGCTCGCTTTAATTAGAATGAATTAAGTTACATAGTTAGGTAACACAAACTGGCGTTAAAACAAACCCATGAAAACTTTAATAAATACTTTTTATCTAAACTTTCGAAATTCGCCCTTGAATGTTATTGCCGCAGTACTTAAAGTAATAAATCAATGTTGCTATAGTATCAGAATTATCTTCTTCATTCTCATATGCAACCTAACTCCAGAGTAACTTTGAAGAAGTCTCTGCAAAACTTGCTTGAAATTGGATGTGCTATCGGACCCGAATTATCACATCGAGCATTTATGGCACTCTACATAAAGAACACTGCGGCACCTAGGGCTATACAATTCAAGTGGGCAATAATAAATAAA
>NW_022689208.1:11402-15711 GCF_011630105.1 Anneissia japonica | reverse complement strand
AACAATATATTTCATCCGAACAATTTAATTTATTAAATGTAACTGTTATCTTTAAATAAACTCTCTTACGTCAACTCGGCTGAATCGGGGAAAATATTAAGTGTTTAGTGCAAGTACAAACAAAGGTACAAGATTAGAATCAAATACCGTATAGAATTTAAGCTAACAAAAACAAAATATTCAAAACAAGTCTACGTTATATTAGACCTATATTGAAAAAAATGTAAACTTTTCAAAAATTCGGCCAAATATAGTTTGGCCGTGACTTTCCAAATGCTACGGCCAGGCAAATTTTTATACGGCCAGATTTGAGGAATCTGGCCGTCAAAAAGGCCAAATGGCAACCCTGGTACGGAAAAAGAAATCACCAACTGCGCTCTAATTTTTCAATCGCCATACGCTCAACCGTTTATAGACAGTAGTTGCTATTAAAAACCACAACTTCAAGCGTGGGAAGCGTGGCTTCTTTTAGACGTCATACAATGTTACTGTAACCCTGTCATCATTACAGTTTTCACCAGTGTGACCACTGCTTGGATATTTTGACTTTTTCTGGGGTTCTTGGGTATTCCGTTCAAATCCTTGGGTATTTTATTTTTACTAAAATTAAATATTTTTGTCATAGAGGAAGAATTAAGAAGTAACAAAGTATATGTCAGTCCAGTCAAGTAAGCAAAACTCAATGAAGTGCACATAGCATTGTTAATTGACTGTTAATTGCTATAAACATGGGTTCAGAATTGTTTATTTGTGATTTGCGTTGCCATTGATCTTATCTAATTAATGCATTACATAATAAAACTTCATCACTGATCTACTGAGAACACTGGCCGACTGAGGGCGTATTTTTCTATCTGTATTATCACCTCATGAATATTAATTTCAATAATTAACACAAACAATTACAATAAAAAATTGAACTAAAAGGGAAACTATACATGCGAAAAACACGGGGTTTTTTTCAAATTTTAATGAATTTTCAGGAAGCTTGGGTAATTTTGGGCAATTTTTGCTGAATCTTGGGTAATTACGGCCCATTCATTGGGTATATCAAAAATTGTGAGTCGTCACGCTGGTTTTCACACAGCGACCATCAAAGCCACTAACGTGATATACGTACGTACGTGATAGTAATATACAGTAGTACGTAATATACTGTATAGGCCTGTCAGGAAAAATTTGGTCCGGGGCAAAAACCAGTCCGGCGGACAGATTTTAGCCTCATAATTACTTGCCAAATGTCCACATAAGCCAAAATCAGTCCGCTGAAATTTACTTTGCTGCACAGCAGACTTGGAAATATTACGTCCGCAATAGGTTTTGGCGGAAAGAACAATTCCTAAGCTTTTACAGACGCGCATATGCTTATCTAGCCAATCACAATGATGTCCCTAGCTGAAGCCTTAATTTGCATACATCACCCTATATAAGAGTTTAAGATCGGCATGTGCTTGTGTTGATAGTAGAGCCTTCGTGAACATTGGAATAACAGTAAGGAAAGACTGTACACGGACATACATTACCTCACATTGAGAGAAAATTTAATTTCATATTCATAAACTCATACTGCACGCCTCATATATTTGGTAGAAAGAGGGTGGGTGGGTGAACGACGTGAAAGTGTTTTTGAAATTTAACATGTAGATTCCGCTACGCTAGACAGCACAGTGGTTTCAAACCATCAATCACTATGATGTCCATCGCTGAAGCCTGATTTACAGACATCACCCTATATAAGAGTTTAAGATCATGATGTACAGTATTTGGCTTTTGTTGATAGCAGAGGCTTCGAGGGGTTTTTTTCACTGACAGGATCAACTACCATACCCCCTTCTAAATCCACTCCTCATATATTTGGTAGAAAGGGAGGGTCGGTGAACGTCGTGAAAGGGTTTTTGAAATTTATCATGTAGATTCCGCTACACTGATTTCAAACCACCAATCACAATCACGATGATGTTCATCGCTGAAGCTTGAATTTGCATACATCACCCTATATAGAGTTTAAGATCTGCATTCGGCATGTACAGTACAGTATTTGTGTTTAGTTGATAGAGCCTTCGCGGTTAGTGAACATTGGAAAAACAGTAAGGAAAGACTAAGCTATGTACACGGATGTATACCTGTAGTTGTTGTATTTTTAATAGTGTTACAGTATATTTGCTATGAACAATTACACACATTGACATTAAATTTAATTTCATATTCATAACTCATACCGCCTCCACGCCTCATATATTTGGTAGAAAGAGAGGGTGGGTGGATAAACGTCGGTCGTGAAAGGGTTTTTCAAATTTAACATGTAGTAACATGTAGATTCCTATGGCGCTCAGGGGCGGATTTAGAGGTGGGGGGGGGGCCTAAACAAGCTTTAGCCCCCCCCCCCCACCACTTAAAATTTCATAGCCATTTCTTTTTAACTGTTTTTTGAAGGTCCAAATTAAAATATTGTTTAATGTTTTCTTCACACACATCATATTTATGGGCTAAATATTTTACAGTAGTTGTATTTCAGTGATAAAATAAAAATGAAATACGTACGTTTTTTTACCGATCAGCGGACAAAAAACGTAGCTAAGAAAGCTGCTTTTGCCTTGCCTTCATGCTCAAATCTCGAAGCAAAGGCCGTTGTGTAGCGGTCTCAACGTTAAAAGCTGCCAATTCATATTCTTGACAGCAATTTGACCTCTGAAAGGTCATTGTTTGTCAAAAAACGAGCGCCTAAGACGACTGAAAAGCGGAGTTTCCTTCTTTCGTTCTGCCAGGTAAAATCAATTACTTTAGGCGACGTTTGTAGATTAACCTACTCGTACCAACGTCCGCATGTCGCGCTAGCCTTATCCTACTCTAGGCCTAGACTAGCTAGGATGGTATAGGCCGAAGGTCCCAATGAAAAACAACGTCGCTCTTTGATAGCTAACATTGTCTATTTAACATCACAATAGTTCATTATTAGACCTATAGTTGTTTTTTGAATTGTACTCCACAAATCTCAGCCGATACCTCGCACAACTGGCTAACGTCTATCTATTGTCGTGACGTCATGGCTCGCTGGCTCACACTTGTGATATGTCTCGCACTTGTGATCAAATAACACGCTGGCTCGCACTTTGACAACACTCTTTGGCAGTCAACTCGCCCAGAAAAAGTCAAAACTCGCCCAGAAAACCCGCCCTTGGAAACTTGCCCCATAAAAAAATGTACACTTCCTAGACCATGCAGTCTTCAAAATAAAAATTGTAACCTTTGGTAATCAACTACATTTTCCACATACATAAATTTTTTTGAAACTTTATTAAAAAAAACCTAAACCATAATTCACCACTCTATAGACACTTTTTGAAAAAAAATGAAAAATTACGACTTTGTTACCCAATGAGAAGTGTTCTAATAATATAGACAATGGGTCGTGTCTCATATTATTTGTTATAATTTTATTATTCATTATTTTCACTTGACTCGCATAAATAATTTTGTTCGAAGAACATTTATATGCAGTTGTACTTCGCAGCACTTCACTTGCAATTTGCAATTTCTAGTACACTAAACTTTTCGTGTCGCGCGGGTTTGTTCTTGTCTAGTCTTTCCTTGATTGCTTGCGGTCAGAGGTATTTGAATGTTTGTAAATAAACTAATAATAAACTAAAATTTTCCTGTCGAGTGAGTCGTTCTTGTTTAGTCTTGTCTTGATTGCTTGTGGTCAGAGGCAGGTATTTAAACGTTTGTAGGATACACTAAACATTTCGTGTCGAGAGAGTTGTTCCAGTTTAGTTTTTTTCTTGATTGCTTGTCGTCGGATACTACTACTACACTTTTAAAACATATTTTAAGGGGAATTCTTTTGTCGTCTGAGGTTCTCCTTAACATTGTCAAATTTTACCTTTAGGGACAGTATTTTTATTATGGAACTGTTTTCTCCCTCTTCATTGTCTTATATTCCCCATGGCAACCCTTTCACCAGGATTTTAAAGAATGGTGAAATTTAAGGGTGGTGCACAAAATTCTAAAGGGTGGATACAAACAATTGCTGTTTTAGTACATAGCAAGTGACACGCTAAGTCTGTTTATTGACCTTGCATTTGCATTAATATTTTTTTGAAGCGTGGTTCCAATATTTTAAGCATGGCGTATAATTTGCCTTTTTAATGTTTTTATTTAAATTATGTTGTTTCTGAGAGTATCCTACGTGAAAAGATATTTTTATCTGGCATTAAAGATCCTAGTTAATCGTTTTTCATATTATTAATTTATTTACATATATTCTTGTTATAATAATGATTTACTATAAATATTGTTTAACATTTACGGA
>NW_022689208.1:3725-11233 GCF_011630105.1 Anneissia japonica | reverse complement strand
TTATGTGTAAAATAACAGTTTGCCCCAGTTTTTGTTTCGTGAATTTTGCACTAGACAGGGAGTCAGCTGATTCACTCAACCGTAACGAGATGTTAACACAGCCAACTGATGATGAGAATGGTCGTCGCGAGCGGAAAATTGAAAAATCTGGATTGGCGAAAACATTTAATAATAATATTAATATAATAAGTCGATTGCATTTTTGAAGAATGAATCTTTCAAACAAATACGTTTGCCGGTTGGAATATGGAAGTCTTGGAAGTAGTGGTCTTAGAAATGGCGTTAAATAGGTTTGTTACCAACTTGTCTTACCTGTGTAGGCTTAGGTATAGCCATAGCATATGCAGTACTGTATCATGTATAGAATACGGAATGCTACCTCTACTGCCTGGCGTGATGTAGGCCTAGACCCCAAATTTAGTCATAAAAACTATAATTAGACGAACAACACTATTTTGAATAAAGTACAGTAATTTACATGTTAATGATTGATTGGAAGGCAGTCTAGCCTAGGCCTGGCTAGTAAGGCCAGGCTGGCCCTATTAAAATGCCAGTTTATTCGTCGTGGAATGTGGATGATGATACCTCAAAAACTAGCTCAAATTTGCGCAGAAAATGGCCCAGGTCTAAATTCCAGTTGGAAATGCCAACTGGTCCAACTGGTTTCCAACTGGTCTAACTGGTTTCCAACTGGTCCAACTGCAATTTCAACTGGTACAACTGGAATTTCAACTGGTACAGCTGGTCTTCATAACTGGGTTTAACTGGTCCAATGGTCTATCCAACTGGTTGAACTGGTCCAACTGGTTTTACCAACTGGTTGAACTGGTCCAACTGGTTTTACCAACTGGTTGAACTGGTCCAACTGGTCTACCCAATAGGTCCAGTTGGTTCAACTAGTCTACCCAATAGGTCCAACTGGTTTTACCCAGTTTGGTTACAACTGATCATACAAGTTTAAACTGCTAATTAGTCTACTTAATTCAGTTATTTAATATTTAACTTGTTTAGAATCTGCCTAGGCCTAGTAGTAAAAAATTGTTTTATCTTAGACGAAAGCGGCTTTTCCCTTACGAAAATGACCAATTCATTTCAATTGGAAATTGAACTGGATTCAATATGAGTCAATTGGATTGTAATTGGAATTTAAATTAGATCCAGTTGGTTCCAATTGAAAAAAATCCTATTGAGATCAATTGGATAACAAATGTCCATAGGATTTTTTTTCTTATAAATCCATTTGGAATCAATCGGATGACAATTGACCAGTTAGAAATTGGAAAAATCCAATTGGACAATTAATTTCCAATTGGAATTAAAAAAAAAAAATCCAATTTGATAACAAATACCAATTGAACTACAAAAACAAATCCAATTGGAACAACAGATTTTTAATTGGATTATAAATATCCAATTGGATTTTTTACTTATTCCAATTGGATAACAGATATCAAATTGGATTGCCTTTAAATTCCAATTGGATAAGAAATATACAATTGGATTGTCTTGAAATTCCAACTGGATAGCAATATCCAATTGGGTTGTTTTTCATTCAGTTGGAAGAAAAATATATCTGATTGGAATGTTTTTAAATTCCAATTGGATAACAATTATATTGGATAACAAATATCCAATTGGATTTTGTTAATTCCAATTGGGATTTATTTGACCAATCAGAATGCAGTATTAACAGGTTTCTTGACGACTGCTTCTTAATAAAAGTTATAAAGTTACAATGCGCCATTTTTGCACAATGGGTGAGAGCATATTGCAGGTTGTCCAGCTCTGAGTTGTTTTTGTTCATAAAAAGTAAGTATTCTATCAACTTTGTGTTCAAATTCCTAAACAATAATAAGCCTAGGTCCTTTATTAGACTTTTTTGAAATGAATATTGGCTTAGATTAATTAGAAACTGAAATTAAAAATCGAACATTGCCAGCCAAATGGCAGTCGCCTGAGGGGCCTAGAATAGTGCTGCGTATAGCCTTCTTATAGGCATGAAGGGCTTCTTGCTATGGATGGGTAGGTGGGGCTACCTAGGCCTTGCCTACTACAACGTGCCATATTGTAGGCATGTGCAAGCCTAGCCAACCTAACAAAAGGGTAATGATTAGGCCTAAGCCTAGGCCAGGCGTAGGCCTAGGCCTAGTTCAGATTATTTCATATTTGTTTTAATTTTTTTAAATTTATATACATTTTTTTTATTTAGGCCTAGGCCTAAGTTTTTTTGAATTAGCTATATATAAAAGCCTAACCTAGCTAGGCCAGGAGGGGGGGGGGGCTATCTTTTTTTAGTACTACTAAGGGATAGGCTAGTAGAGTAGCACTGAGCCGTAGTAGGAGTCCTAGGCCCAGCCTAGAGGCTTATTTTAAGCCTATTCTATGATAGAGCCCAAGCCTAGCATAGGGTGAGCTATTTACAGGCCTAAGCATAGCCTAGCTAGGGCTAGTTTTAGTCTAGTCCTAACCCTAGATAAAGGCATGAGACCTAGTACTGTTTAATTAATAATTGTTGATAATTAATTATGATTACTATATCATCAGTCTATAGCACTAATCTCTAGGTCTATATTGTTTTTGATTGTTTTTTAACAGGATTAACTGAATTTGAAGCAAGGCTCTGCGAGTATCTGATGTCAGGTATTTTCTGTTGTGAACTCTAAATTCAAACTGAACGTTAAATTTACACTTCAACTTTCCAACAAGTTTCAAGGCTATAGAAATTGCAATTTGTATTTTTGATATCAACCACTCCAAAAATGAATTGTTCGCCAAAAATATGTGCACTTCAAGTCGTCGACCAGGAAAAGAATATTAAAAAAGGGTGAGTTGGATAATTAAATATGCATGTAGGGGCTCTTACCTCACTCAGGCCATTCAAATGTGTCCTTGGATTAAGGCTCTTTCTGTTTATATTTCTCCGTTCAGGAGAATTGACATTGGTGTGGCGCTCACCACTTAAAATACTTCCCAGTGAGTATATACTTCTGGGGAGTATATTAATATTTATCAGTTGTGTATTCTTGCACTAATGAAATGTCTTCAGGAACTGAATTTTATAAGGTACTTGTCCTAGGACATGTGAAATTTAATTAATTTCCCTCATGCTGATTAGCTTATTCTGTATAATCTTTATAATATTATTGTTTTTCAGAATGTCAGGTGCAGTTATATGGAGAATTTCAAGTTGCAAATGTTAACAGCTATAGTTAAGAAGATTGCTGACTGCGAAACTTAGAGTGCCAAAATTTAAAGAAACTTGCAAAAGGATAAAAACGAAATTGAACCACAGTATCGCCTGTCTCTTATACACATCTAGATGTGTATAAGAGACAGGTTCCAACTGGTCCAACTGGAATTTTTAACTGGGACCAGTTGGAAGTGTCCAATTTCCGTGACGGAAAATTACCAGTTCAACCGAGTTAAACCTAGTTCAACTGGGATCAACTGGAATTTAGACCTGGGTAGTTATCATTATCATGAGCTCCTCTTCATATATTATTATCTCAAAAGTAATTACCATTTTAGATTATCATCATCATCATCCTCATCATCATCATCAGCAGCAGCAGCAGCACTGATAAAATAAAAATGATGGTGACGGTGAATGCTGTTGCCATTGATGTTGATGGTCATATGGTGAAGTTGATGGCGATGATGATGATGACAATAATAATATAGTTTATTCTGGACACTCCCTCAAATTGTGGCATTGAGACTTCTTATGCGCCTAAGTCGAAGTTTGGATTGGATTGAATTGGATGTATCACTTTTCTTGTTCATTTTAAGCAACTCTCAGAGCCTCTCCCAGTCGCCCTCCATGAGGCCGTGCAAAATAATTCTCTAATATATCTACAATTACAGATAAAGAATGACTTTCCTTTTTACAATGGTTTTGACATTTAAACGAAATGATGAAAGTCTAAAACACATAACCGATAAGCCATGCAACTCCACGTGTACGAAGGCTAACTGTGGCACATGCGAATCTTATTAGAATTAACTGAAGGTCTGTATTATTTTTAATAATTATCTGTTTCTGCGTTATATTTTCAGAAAATATCCGCAACCCATTCTCCATTGGATACACGCAATCCGGATGACATGGATGACGTCACCACTGGTATTTGATTTATCAATGGAGGGTTACAATAACAAATTGGAAATCCATATTTATCATTTTATATCGTATTATTGTTATTATGTATTGTTTTTATTGTTGGCCTTTTTACCTTTTTCTGTGTTTTGAATTTACAATATTTTAAATGTTTTAAATATATGTATGTATGCTTTTATCGAAGGCGCTAAATGATCAGTTCATTTTGTAACTGGATAGGTCACTCTCTTTAAAAATGGTAATAAATAAAATAAATAAATATAGTTGTTAACAAGTTAAAAATGATGTTCTATTTTGGGTAGTCAACCTATGTTACGTTGATACTGGTTCTCTCATTTAAGATAGCCCTACATAGTGTATGCCTGTCTCTTATACACATCTAGATGTGTATAAGAGACAGATGTGAAGGTGTATGCAAGTGAATGAGACTCTAGGGGAATAATGTCCCAACCACATGATGTTTGTTGATGTTTTTTTAATTAAAGAATTTATGGTTTGTATATCTTAAACTCTGTATTTTGTAAGCCTACAGGAGCTGAGACCAATGGAAGACCATTTGAAACTTCCACAAATTGAAGACCAGTTGGAACTGGGACCAATTGCAGACCAGTTGCAACTGGGACCAATTGAAGACCAGTTGGGACTGGAACCAATTAAAGACCAGTTGGGACTGGGACCAATTGAAACCAGTTGGAACTGGGACCAGTTGAAGACTAGTTGAAAGTGTCCAAAATCCAACTGGTTACAGTTCCAACTGGTCCAACTGGAATTTTTAACTGGGACCAGTTGGAAGTGTCCAATTTCCGTGACGGAAAATTACCAGTTCAACCGAGTTAAACCTAGTTCAACTGGGATCAATTGGAATTTAGACCTGGGGGCTAGGAAAATGGTGCACAGAACTTAACTTCTGTATGATACATTGGTTATATATTCAGATTAGTTCCAAACTAATTTTCGACAAATGCTGCTCGGAAATCGGCCTTTTTATTTTCCGAGAAGGATAAATTGCCTGCACACACTCGAGTCTGAGTTACAACCACCTGGCCTAGGTGTGACCCTGCTAGTTCTTCCATGCTGAATCAATAACTAGTAGAGGGTCAAATGTCCAGCCATTTTGATGGTCAAAATACGGGGGAATTATTATTACTGTACTGTACATTAAAAATGATTGAGAAACAAAATAGCCTATTATACATATGTGCTATAAATTTTTAAATTGTAATTGTCTTCATCTGTAACTTTTTAACTAATTTTTATTTTTATATTATTTATTAAAAAAAGTTCTATATTAATGAAATAGTTAATTCTATTCAGAATAATATTTTAGGCCGTGGCTATTGTTATACAACTTTGCAATGCATTTGAATATGGGCTTTTCACAGTGATGGTTAATTAATATATATTTCCAATAAAAATTATCATTGATGATTAGTGCCAGGACTATTTCCTTATATTATAAAGATATTGTAATATCAATTCTAATTATTTTTGAATGGTGTAAGAATAGTCAATCTAAATTTTTTAACTGGTCTGTTTTAACTTTCTTATTGAACTTCTCTAATAGGAAATGTCGACATGTTGGATATCGATGGATTCATTTGGTAGGTGTAACAGGCTAAAGAAATCGGACAGAAGGGTCATCCCATCTTGCACTCTGTGGTCAATTAGGGACTGTGAAGACTACCCTGGGCATTTTGATGCTATAGATACAGGAATTGCTTGAGTGAGAATATTCGGATGTCACCTAATATAAAATAATTTAAAGTTGTTTTGGACTCATTAATATTCATAAATTAATGACTAAAGCTCATTACAATATTTAATTGTTACACACCTTAACCTGACCGACGTACGCGACAACCAGCCTTCTGGTGTTTGTACATGATGATACAGATACAGGAATCATTGATAAAAATGCTTGCAATATCTCACTCATGGTAAGAAAGGAAATTTTGTCGGCAAAGGACTACAGTTTTTGTAACTATACCAGCCAATTGTGTGTAACCTTCCAAGCCTAGTCTGTAATAGAAATTGTTGCTATTGATGTGGATAGGCCAGATGCGAATAGGCCAGCCAAATTGATTTCACGAACATTTTGTTGTTAAGTACAGTATGTTCCAAATGCAATATTTTTGTGTCTTCCCCACTCGTGTCTCATATTTTAAAATTTGGAGCTCTGTGATTTGGAGTTTTGTGTACAGTAAATAAATTTAACTTGTTCTATTATATTCTTTACATTGGTGTAAAACTAACTGTAAATCGATACATTTAATATTTTGATAATAAATAGTGTGTGTTAAATGCAGTGATATATCTTAATACCTGACTGCTTCAGTGTTTTGTTCTGTGTAGAGTGAAACAATTTTATATTAACTGAGAAAATAAAATTGTAATAAATTATTTGCCATATACAAGGATGATAAATTGTGTTTAAAAAATATTTATTTAGTAACACCAGTAATAATCAATAACCAAGTAAAGCACCAAAAATATCATGGATGTTGAAAATCATCATCATGAAAGTAGAAATCTTGGCTATGGTAAATAATACAAGGCAATCAAACATGATAAATAAATCAGTTAAACTTGCCTAAGACGACTTTGCCATAATTTCTAAGTCAATCTAATTTTACATGCCGAATTGTTGTTTTCCATTACTTTAAGTGCAAGTCAATTTCTCAATGGCATTTTAGATACGACATAGGCAAGTTCAACTATATAAATATTTCAAAACACTAAACAAAAAATGGTGTACAACAACAAAATCGAAGTTTTCTTTTAAATTGCAATACCAAATTGATCAGCGAACGTTTAAAAGCATGCAGACATAGGCATAATCCAGCCATTACAAAATAACCAAATTCATAGACTAACTTTACACCAGACTGTAGAAAGCCATACATTAAAATAGTTGTTCCTGTATATATTCAGCCACATTTTCATACTGTATTATAAATTTCGTGCATTATATATTTCAATATTAATCCCCACAAGTTTTTTTTATAAATCTGGGTCACATATTTGCTCCAAAAGTATTACTATTGAATGGGATTATACGGTTTTAAAACAAGAAACTTATAATAACATTGATTAGTATTAAAGATATTTTGCAAGTAACACTTCTAAAACTTCTAAAAATATTATTTATTTATTATAAATTTGCATGCACATTGTAATACAGTGCTGCAATACAAACCAGATGCGTAAAAACTTCCTGTCTGCTAGTTTGTAATGTATTAATGTTGTAGAAATATTGGTACAAAAAAAATCAGATATTAATGTTTCTTAAAAAACCACTAATGCTGATATTTTTTTACCATGCCAATATGCTTCATGTACTCTGGCTGAATGATGATGAGATATTCACCCAATTTTCTATTGCTCGCGTTAC
>NW_022689208.1:0-3702 GCF_011630105.1 Anneissia japonica | reverse complement strand
TGTGTGTAGCTTCCATTACAAGTTTCAGTAGACGACCGGAGTGTTTCTTGCCAAGGTCTTGCTGGGTGCTTGTATGCTCTGTACCACCATCTTTTGTACATGTTTCACTAGATGCCATGACAACATACAACTTTTATTATGTCGACTTGTCAAGATAACCTATCTCGTCATGACAACAAAACTTTTTTAGTATGTCGACTTGTCAAGATAATCTATCTCGCCATGTCGACATGATATGTATATTATGTCGACTTGACAACATAATTATCTTGACAAGTCGTCAAGTCGAATGGCACTTAGGTGCTTCCGTAGAAACCTACTGTAATAACTTTACCGTCAGCTTCAGGGAGTTGGATAGGCTACGTGAGAACTCACCTGTTGAGAGCGGGACGGGAGTACTGACGCTGGTGCTGGGTAGATAGTGACTGTGTTAATCCTAGGCATAGCCATAGGTGTAGGCCTAACTATCAACAAACTGATATTAATTCAATTGAATTATTCCTCCGTGATTGAACTGACGACGACTAAACCCTCTCTCTATTACTGCGTACGTAAACGATCACAAAAACTCGCGACTTCTCACTAACTGTATGTATGTAAATTGTCGAGGCTGCTGGTCGCTCGATCATCATCGGGACGATTCCTCGATCAGCTGCTCGCCAAAATGACAGACTGGTCATGAATATTAATCAGTTGGTTTAGATCAGGCTATAATTGAGATAGGTGCCACTTGGAGAGGTAGAAATTCTCATATGGTTTTTCTAGACCAGTTTTTTATGGGGAATCAGAATATGTGAGGTAAAAGGGGTGTAACTTGAGAACTTTCGCGTGAGGGCGCTTTTTCAAAATGGCCGCCAAAATCCAATAAACTACATATATATAGGTAAAATAAGCACAGAAGAGGTAGGTTTGACCAACTTTTGAATATGTAATATTAAGAGTAAAGTATAACAAGCTAAAGTTATTAATGTGAAGATTTCGGGAGGCAATTGAGGGCGCTTTTTAAAATGGCCGCCAAAATTAAATAACAACGTAACAGCAGCTTCAATACCCTAGATAAATTTGTTTAATTTAAAAAACATGAATGTAATAACTGCTGTTGACTTTTTAAACCTAAAACAACATATTTTAGGGGTGTAAACTAACTCACTTTTGAAAATGTAAGTAAAAATTCCCCCTTATATTAGCCCTTTTCTGTTTTAAAGAATGGAAAATATCACCAGAATCTTAAAACATTCGATCCAGCTTCCTTACAAATATCCGGTTGTTTTTCATTATTTCTGTGTGCTATACAAGGCATTCCAGACAACTACCACAATTTTCATGTATGAAGAAGGCATCAATTCATTTACTACATATTTGTCTTATAGTGTTTAACTATGTTGAGCAATAATATTCAGGTATCACTTTTATCACTGCAATCTGAAAGTTTTCGTTTATCGTATGAACAATTCTTGGACTTGCACTGGAATTTGTTCATTCCGTCTGTTCCATCAACTATTTTTATTGACAGTCATTTACCTCTGCTTTTTTTCATTCTTGAACGATTAAGTTTGCTAAGTATCTGAAGCTCGAGATTCTGCTAACATGGTGGCAACAATGATATGTCAGTAATCTTGTCTCTGCAAAACTTTCTATTGAACATGTTACTTGCTTGATTTACACTTTTCTCCTCAACTCCAAGCAGCAGTAAAACATACTCTTGTTATTCAGACAACTTTTGTGACAGAACATCTAACACTCCAAAGTTGCTGAAAGTTTCAACAAACTCAGTTTGTGATTACAGAAGCTACGTTTTCCTTTACGAAAGAAAGCTTCTACGGCAGATTGTAGAACCCCAGGTTGCCGACTGCCAGATTGTCGAGTTCACTTTGCCAAAACACAGTTTGCCGAATGCCAGTTTGCTGAATCAAAAACTACAAATCTTAGTTTGTTGAAACCCAGTTTGTGCTGAAACCCACTTCATCGGAAATAAAATAAAAGCAGTATGTAAAACATTAACCACAGCATAACATTCATGTTGAAACACTCTCTTACTATGTATTCGTATAAGAAATAGCGGCTTATTGTAGTTAAATTATTCTTTTTCTTTTAATATGTAAAACAATTGGCTATCAGCAAATAAAAGTCAATTTAATAGGCCTCGCAGTTAAAAAGTTTTATTAGCATACCTATGATAAATACATAAATTTATTAAAAAATAATAATGAAGGAAATACAAAAATTAATAATAATCTACAATTATACACACATGCCAATTGTGGCTCCAGAAATTTGTCGACAGGGGGTCTGACTCAAGGGGCCGACTAGAGCCTCGGTGGTCAGGGACCTGGCACAACGATCCTGATAGGGTTTGCAGAGGGAGTATTTTAGAAGGATACTATGCTTATCCTTAATTTCATTTCATTTTCTTCTAATTTTAACTGATAGCCATGCTTTCAAGTGTGTTTTTCTACAGCTTTTTTGTCTTCCAATATTTGTCCATTTAATTTGTATACAAATGAAGCTCCTTCCTTTAAAATGCACAGTATGCTGTACTTTTCTAACACAGAGATTTGGACTTGGTTTCGGAAAACTGAGTTTTGGCAAACTGGGATTTCATGATTTCAGTGAACTGGATTGGGCATTCTGGGTTTCGGCAAACTGAGTTTCTGCAAACTAGGATTTCATGATTTCAGTGAACAACTGGATTCGGCAAACTGGATTTCGACAAACTGGTAGGATACCTTCTTGAATACTATTGCTATCGGCGAGAATGCGTCCTTGTAACTGAAAGAGATTTTGTATTAGTTCCAGATCTTTGTAGCAGCCAGGAAAAGCAGACTCGAAAGTTGTCCTGCATGCAATGCATGCTATAAGGAATTACAACCAATACATAAATATCAACCGTTCCATTCTGGAGACATCGATATTGCAGTCGTTGCTACTGTATATCTTATTTTATGACAACGGAGAGAGGGTCATTCTAGACACAAACACTGGCAAATACCGAAAGTTGTTCAAATTAAGTGGCATTAACTTTCACCAGCAAAGAAATCATCCCTTATTGGATCTCGTGCTTCTGTAGTCAAAGACAAGGTTTTGTTGACACTTTCTGATAACTTTAAAGTTTTAGATGTTCTGTCACAAAAGATATCTGAGTAACTTGAAGACTGCAGCATGGAATTAAGGGGAAAAGTGTAATCAAGCAAGATGTGAAATTTTCAATAGAGGCAACAAGATCACAGACATATCATTGCTACCACCATGTTTGCAAGCAGACCCTTGAGCACTTGAGCAAATTTAATCGCTAAAGAATGGAAATTAAGCAGACGTAAATGATTTGGTCAGTAAAAATAGTATTCACAACAGATGGAATGATCAAATGAAGTAAAAAATGATTGAGACAGTGATGCCCATGGACGTCCAAGAACTGTTTATAATAAAGACGAAGGCTTTCAGATTGCAGTTATATTAGCAATACATGAAGATTATTGCTCAACATAGGGTTTACAGTAAAGGAAAATTAATATGTAATAAATGAATTAATGCCTTTATACATGAAAATTATGGTAGTTATTTGTGTGGTCCTCTGGAATACCTTGTGTAGTACACAAAAATAATGAAAAACAACCGTATATTTGCAAGGAAGCTGGATTTTTTTTAAGGATTCTGGTGATATTTTCCATTTTTCAAAACAGAAAAGGGCTAATATAAGGGGGT
>NW_022689207.1:0-1001 GCF_011630105.1 Anneissia japonica | reverse complement strand
CTTTAGCTCAGCACTCTGTATAGCCATTCATCAAAAAGCTCACTTTAGTATCACAACAGTGGCACTTACTGTAGCTCAGCACTCTGTATAGCCATTCATCAAAAAGCTCACTTTAGTATCACAACAGTGGCCCCTACTGTAGCTCAGCACTCTGTATAGTTATTCATCAAAAAGCTCACTTTAATAGTAATCACAACAGTGGCACCTAGCTCAGCACTCTCAGCATTAGAGTTAAAGTTTGCACGTTTAGAACTTTGCAATAAACTGTCGTACCCTTTTGAAATTTTGCAGGAATGTATATTTATAGACATTGTGATTATATGTGAAATTTTAATTACAACCGTTGGTTTATTGCAAAGTTATTAGCGATAATTACAGATACGTTGTTTTGCCCTGGAAACATGTCACACATTTTTTGGAATTCATCACGTTTTGAGCAATCATATGCATTACCTAACTTGTTCATGAGTCGCTGTTAAGAATATTGATATAAAAACACCAATACCCATTTGATTTGCCTTGCCAATCTCCATCACCTCAAGACAATTTTTGAACACCTTTCCGAGGCATAACAACGTAAGTTAATCGTAGATACGTTGTTTTGCCCCGTAATCTTGTAGTTACATTGTTTTGCCACGGAAAACCACTAGAATTTAAGTTTTGTGCTTAAAGACTAGTGGTGCTATCTCCAAAATGACTCATTATTTAGACATGTTTAATAACATTCAGACATGTTTAATATACTCCCAAATGATATTATCTGAAAATCCAAAAAAAATCTCAGTTACGTTGTTTTGCCTCGGGACAGCCGTTCTGTATAGATGTCCATCACTTTGGTAATAACAACAGTGGCAACTAGCTCAGCACTCTGTATAGCCATTCATCTAAAAGGCTCACTTCAGTACTCACAGTAGTTGCTCATACCTCAGCAATCATTATATACTACTTGTCCATTAAAAAGCTCAGTACAGTACTCACAATAGTTGCTCATACCTCAGCAC
>NW_022689206.1:0-501 GCF_011630105.1 Anneissia japonica | reverse complement strand
CCATGCGCATCAACCCCGTCGGAGTGAGTTCGGGGTCGGCCAGCTGCGCGTGAACGCGCCTCTCTTAATTGTCGTCCATGCGAGATTGCTTGGCGTTCGCATTTTCCGTCGGCGCCTTCCTCTTCTTCTCTCGGGATCTCGCCGATCGTTCGTCGGCTGTCGAGGTAGAAGTGCCGGCGAGACCGGGAACTCTAGTTGCCATTACAGTTTGTTTTATTTTTTTTAAACAACACCAACGAGTTTGCGGCTCGTCCTTGTCAATAATGACAACCTGCGTTCTGCCGGGCAACCCAAGATGTCTTGGCGCTCGTAGGCTAGCAAACGCATCCGCCTCACGTGGTACGTGGTACGTGGAACCGGAAACGGTTAGAAGATCGTCCAAGAAAACGGAACCTGATTCGGTTGTTCCGGCGCCACGCGCAATATCGGAGGACAACGAGGTTGTCGTCGCCGCCTCCGCAGCAGCAGCTGCTGCAGCAGCATCTTCGCGCATGCACACGA
>NW_022689205.1:0-909 GCF_011630105.1 Anneissia japonica | reverse complement strand
TGTCTATATTTGGCATGAAAATATAGCATAAAAAGGAACTTAATTTGAACAAATATAAAATATCAAAACAATTTACAAAAGTGATCATACAAAACAGATCAATTTAAAATACATTACCGCAAGTCCAGAAAATTATTTTGAGTTGAATTTTTGGTGCATAATCAACCTTTTCCACAAGTTATTAAATATTCAAAAATATGTATCTCATTAAACCTTTTTGTATCTTTGAAAAGTCAACATATCAAAACATTATTTTCCTCTGGAGCATGGATTTAAGATTGTGACTAGAAATATGAAAAAGCATTTTGAAATATTATGGAATTTGGTCATGAAAATAAGAATTGAGGGTGATTTGGCAATGTGTTTAGGGGAGGATTTTTTAACCAGTATCTAATAAATCTATGAAAATAGCACATACATAATAAATCTATGTAATAATAACAAAGAAAAATAAAAAAAAATAATAATTGGTATACAACTGAATTTAAACATAAAAACAATTTTTTTAAAATATGAGAATGACTGAGTACCCTTTTTTACAATACAATAAGTCTATACAAAATAAAGTAGCATAGTACTGGAGGAATTTAATTGTTTATTTGTATTACCAATGGGACACATGGTCTTAGCTATAAGGCTAAGAAGGGACAATAAAGGTAGTATTCACTACAAATAATTTTAAAATATAATTCTTAGGGTTGTACATTGACAACTCACCTTACTGTCAACTACATTGTCTAACCAACGGAACTGGTTCAAGATTAGAATGCCAATGTTCCTGGGGGAAAAACCGTAAATAATTAAAAGCATAGTAAAATAAGTAATGTAAATAATATAGGCAAAGTGAAGTAAATAAGAAGTTTAAAAGAATGGTCAAAAATAACAGTAAGCACAAAGAAAATCAAAGCA
>NW_022689204.1:0-1178 GCF_011630105.1 Anneissia japonica | reverse complement strand
TTGACATACATCATGAATTGCCTCACTGCAACATCATTTTTTTTTTCAAAACAAGACATGAACTGCTTCGTATCTTTTGAATTACTTCAAGGTTATTCTCTTCATTTAGTAGTGTACTAAAGATAGTCCGTACCATGGTGCTATGCTCTAGAAAATTACTTTTGAAGATATATTTTTAAAGCAATTGTAATGTCAACACGCACGCTATTGTTTGGTGACTTTAAAGCTGTTTAACTATTTTGTGCATGATTTGAATGATGTGTTAATATTTGATCAATACATTTCAGTTACATATTGCTAAAAATAGTGCAGATGATTGTTCTGTTGGCGTCAATATATTTTTCAAAATGAAACAGCTTGGTAATCTTTGAATTAATTCAAGGCTATTTCCTTCATTTACTTAAAGCACAGTACGATGCACTACAAGTACTTTCGGAACATCTTTGATGTTTGCTAACTATTTTGTACACGATTTTGAATGGCTTCATGAATACGTTTTAGATTTACTTCACTACAAAGAGCCGAAATGTTCTCAGTTGGTCTAACCTTTATAACTATACTGTTTGTTTATTCTGAAATCACATACATAGCATACGAGTATTAATAAACATATTATCCGATAGTTTTCATTTATCTAGTTGGGGCCTGAATTTTGTGTAGGTGAATAAGTTGTTTGAAAGTGAAGTATGGCGGCTTGAAAGTTGGTGAATTTATATACGTTTCTCGTAGAATGGCCTTCATAAAATGACTAAATTTTAGGGTTTAGAGTTGAAATATTGAACCCAAACTTCAAAAATAGGATTAAAAGTAATACTTTATATTTACGACATAATCACATTTTGCTCAAGTTACATGTTATACTGTCTATTTGACCCTTTTTCTTGAAACCTGGTGATGCGAGTTTACCCTTTTGTGGTCTTGGGTCACAATTATGTTTGCTGCATAGCAAATAATATTCAAAAGTGTGCAGCCAATGCCAATACATACACAGCTAATGCACATATGGAACAGTATAAGCAAATATATTAATAATAAAAGTGCTCAAATATAGAACAAGCAGGTATGATGAGCATTATATATAAATATATATTGAAATAAAGTTTGCAGGTTTGATTCCCATCAGACCTAACATTTGTTGATGAACTATGTTTGATTTTATAACATCATGTACCTATATA
>NW_022689203.1:0-917 GCF_011630105.1 Anneissia japonica | reverse complement strand
TTTTTTTTTTTTTTTTTTTTTTTTTTTTATAGTGACTGAGCATTAAAGCTAAAAAAAGAAAGTATAAGCAAACATAATTAAATTCATCACAAAGTTCTTCTTTTTCTTCTTTTTATTTGACGAACAATATAAACTGCTAAAAATATAGTAACAGTCTATAACATCATTTATTATTTTACAATAACATCATTTATTATTTTACAAGTGGTTTTATTTATTAACGATCTTAATTCTTTTTTCATATAACTTTAGTAACAGAAATAACCTAATTTCATTTTTTCCTAAATAGGTACTTTTTTGCGACTCATTCACTGAAATTTTTCGTGGCCTGAATTTGGGTCACGACCCACAGTTTGGAAGCCCAATGTGAACTGACATCAAATCGGTGTCCTTTTCAAATGGCGATATGTTGAAAATATTGTGGCTCAACTCTGATTTTGAGTTCGCCGACAAGATTGATGTATGATAATGGTTTGTTTCTCATGAATGGGTCCGGGTGAGATCATCGTAGCTTGGTTTCACACGGAAGTGGTGCTAGGAATATTTTTTCCCTTCCCCCCAACCCCATCCCATTCATTTCAAGAAGCGCTCAAACGTTCGCTTGCACGTCTGAGTTTGCCAACAAACTTTCGCCGACAAGATGAAAGCATGTGAAAATATTGGCGGCTTGTTTTTTCATGATGTGGTATATAAAAACTGAGCGGCCTGAAAATTGTATCATATGTCAATTCATTCACCATGGGAGTTTGTCTCGACCATAGGCGTAGATCCCGGGGGGATGGAGGGGATATATCCCCCCCAATATTTGACAAGGGGGGGATGGTCCATTGAATCATCCCCCCCAATATTTTAACTATGTATGGGATAAAATGGAGCTTTACACACTTCAAAAGACTGTCACAGAAATAATTTGCACT
>NW_022689202.1:0-1724 GCF_011630105.1 Anneissia japonica | reverse complement strand
TCACCTAATATGTTTTGGTCCTCGCAAAGGTACTGACCCAGAGCCTGACTGCTGTTCTTTTAATCGTGTTCCTGTTCTTGTTACCAGAAGTTTCAAAACGTCCAGCGTCACCAGTTTTGAACGGACGTGCAGGAATAAAATTTCCAACAAACTTTCATCGCCCTTTGTTTAAGTTGGACCTCAGGGTTCCTCTTACACGTACAAAACAAAGCAGGGCTTTCAGCAAGGACTATACTGCACTTCGCATGGATGGCGCGGTCGGTTAAAGATGTGTTCTAAAGAGCTTAAGGCTGTGAGTTCGAATAACGTCCTGCTGATTGTTTTTTTTTTTTTTTTTTTTGGTTTTTTTTTTTTTGCTGATTGTGTGGTTTTTTTTTTATTTTTTGCTGATGACTGTGCTTTTTCATGGTTTCAGCAAAGACTTTAAAATACTGCCATTACCTCTTTTAAACACGTAGTATGGATGGCGCGATCGGTTTAACAGTGCCTTCCATGCGATGGTTCTTAGGATTTTGAATTGCGTCTTGTATTCAATTGTCATTTTCTTAAAGACATTTTTTGTACAAATTATGTAATCTGATTTAAATTTGAAACATTCTCTCTTATTATGAGAAGTCTAGAAGTACTCGGCTGATTAATTAATTAATTAATTAATATATTTTTTTTATGAAGTGCGTCTCCAATACCAAGGACTGTACATACTGCCATTACCACTAATAGGGAACACCGTATAGATTGCACAGTCGGTTAACCACGTGTTCTAATGAACCAAAGACTGTGAGTTTGAATCGCGTCTTGGCACGTGTTTTTTTTTTTTTTTTTTTTTTAATTTTAACACATTTTTTTTTAGGCATTTTATTGTGTACAAGTAAACATTCTAATTATTTCAAAATTGCTATCTTATTAGCACTTCTATTCGAATTGCGCCTCGGTTTTTTTGTCAGACACCTCTCAAATACCTTTGAAAGTTCACTTATACAAAAAAAAATTTAAAAGAAACAAAAATAACACTGAGGCGCGATTCGAACTCACGACCTTCAGTTCCTTATAATAGAGTGCCATTTATACGACGTGTCCTGTTAGTGTTAGTAATTAATGGCAATTATGAACCCGTGCAGAAACTCAATATAATATTAATAACTTACGCCACTGTGTACAGTATTTAAGCATAGAGTATATTTCCTCCATGATTTAAGTATGTTTCAAAATACTCTACAGCTTCTATTATACTGCCCTCATCGCAGCTACGAGAACTTGTTTGATGTCTTTATGTGATGTGCTTGTCTATTTACACAGCAAAGAACATTTAAACCATATTAAGCTGCTGAACTAAAATATATATAATAGCTGTATAATAAGCCACTCAGGTTGGGAGTGTTAAGCTTGTTTTTTTTTAAATTATCTAATAGAGTGACAGAAGACTTGATAATCCGAGTACTTTGCATCCATGAACTTTAGTTATGTTCGGATTTTCAGCAGTATATGGTCATTTAAATACAATTATATCTTTATATCATATGACGTCTTACAGGCTAATGTGAAATCCCAGATAATTCGAAGATTAATATAATGCCTTAATTATTATTGCACTGGAAATTAAGTAAAAACTAAAATGATTACAACAATTGTCTGAAAATGAGAATATAGTAGACAATATGTCTAGCATCACTTAAGTATTTTCACGAAACCCCCCCCCCCACTTACGACGACACTTCTTCTCCATG
>NW_022689201.1:0-618 GCF_011630105.1 Anneissia japonica | reverse complement strand
TTCAGACGTTAAACTTTCTCCCTCTTTCCTTTTTTTAGGTAGATAGGTCGGTAGATAGATAGATAGATAGATAGATATACACAGTATTTTTTCTTTTGATTGAGAATCAAGAACAGACAATAAAATTAACACTCTTGGTAACAATAAATTACGTTTTTCGAATCTTTATTTACAATAATGTTTAACATCGATTTCAAAGTGTGTGTGGCTGAATCTGTTAAAAAATAACAACATAGAAATAAATCACGAGAGAACGCTGAAATCGATCCTGTGCAGATTCGATCCCTCAACTTGGACCCATCTGAGCTTCGGCAAGATGACGTCCACGTTGACGTAGCGATATGCGAACTGTGTGCCGGTCTCGGCTAAAGTCAGACGACACTCGACCTGATATTCGGGTTTGACGTCGACGAATCGAAAAGAGAACGAAGTTGCGTACTCGACGAGATCGACCTTCCTGTTTCCTAGCGGATCGATGCATCTCTGGTACACGTTGTTTATGGTGCACAGCACGCAATAGGGCCTTCCGTAGTGATTCGACGCTACGATGCTCGTCAGGTCGCCGCCGCCCATCAACACTTTGGCGGCGTCCGCGTTCAGACACTCGGCGAGCGTGAA
>NW_022689200.1:0-738 GCF_011630105.1 Anneissia japonica | reverse complement strand
ATATAATATAATATAATATAATATAATATAATATAATATAATATAATATATTATAATATAATATAATATAATATAATACAATACAATATAATATAATATAATATAATATAATATAATATAATATAATTTAGAAGACCTCTGCTTATCTCTCTAAACTGGTTCAATCAATCCCATCTTTTGGGCGAACTGTGGGAATGCGTATGTTCTTTAAGCTACGCGCACAGCGCGGAAATTCGTGCACGTCATAATAAAACACATAGCAACTGCCAAACAAACCAAAGAGAGACTTGATGCTCGTAGTTGGTTATAATTTCACCGCTCAAAAATTCACTGATTTTACCAGTCGGAATCGATTTTAATACAATTTTTACTACACATTTTGTGTCGTATTCGAAGACGAACATGACGAGATCAAACGAAAGGTAAATTGAAAAGTATTTAAAATGTTATGTGAACTTAAAATTATGACAATTTTCTAGGCCAACCTGAATGCTGATTTTAGCAATGGCAGGTTAGACAGTTGCCGAGAAAACGCATGTGCGGAGGAGGCTTCGGTCGCATATTCAAAGTAATAGTTTAAAAAAAATGAAAATAGGCCTAAATGAAACTAGAACGAACAAAAAATTGGGCACTTTTTTAATGATAAAAACATCTTTCGTCTAAGGCTATATATTATATATATATGTATTGTGTATGTCTAAATTCTTAAAATATTATTTTGGCCTAGGCCTAGGCCTA
>NW_022689198.1:0-788 GCF_011630105.1 Anneissia japonica | reverse complement strand
GAGTGGCATCAACTACAAAGCTTACATCTTGGGGTAGAGCTTGACACATGTAAGATGGAAGCACGCCTAACCCTAGATAAGTTGAAACGCTACACATTTGAGATTAAGAAACTTCTTTCTGTAGATGAAATAACACTCAACGAATTGCAGTCATTAATTGGGAAGTTTTGGAAATTTGCGACCTGTGTTATTAAACCTGGTCGTGCCTTTTTGTGTAGGTTATACCGCCTCATTGCAGGAAAGACATCCCCATTCAGTCGTGTAAAACTCACACAGGGTACAAAAGACGACCTTAAGACCTGGCTTCATTGTTTGTTCCAATACAACGGAACAACCCTCATAAAAATGCTCAATAAATTAGACTCGGATCGTTTACACTTCTACTCCGACGCTTCTAAGTCCGGTTATGGGGCAACCTTCAATAATCAATGGATACAAGGTACCTGGCCATCTTTATGGAAATCCTTTGACATCATGATTCTTAAGTAGTATCCTATATTTATCATGCTCTCAATATTTGCAAAACAGTTAGCAAACCTCAAGTAATGACAGTGTTATGCATATCGTTTCTCCCCATAGTGCTTGTTCCGCTCACGTCCAGACATATACCAGGAAAAAAGAACATTTTGTGTGATGTACTGTCTCGGTTTCAGGTAACAGGAAAGCTACTAAAAGAGAGCAACATGCAGCCGCTTCCTCTACAAATTCCGGCACACCTGCTAACAGAGAACTTCGCTCCTTTGAACAGACACTTACATGGGGATCGTTAGCAAAAGACACTGCTAAGT
>NW_022689197.1:0-962 GCF_011630105.1 Anneissia japonica | reverse complement strand
ATGTACAATTACTTTTTGTTTTGATTAGTTTCTCAGGTAACTTTCCACCCTACGAGTTACAGACTCGATTTCTTGCCTGTCAAATGAAAAATAGCGGCTAGAGACCGGTTCTGGTGCAGAGACTAGTTTAGCAAAGATGGCCATCATGTCTATGTCTGCTTCATCAACATTTGCTGGCCACAAGAAGCGATTGTTGCCTTTGGGCCACATAAAACTGATATTACATGAGGAACCTGTTATTTGCCTGACTTGACCTGGGAACCACTTCTCATCGAATATAACGGCAACATAATCACCAACTGAAAAATATGCAATTGTTAATGAAAATAATAATATTGACAGTAAAATTAACTTGAGGAAAGTAAAAAAAAACTATCAATAAAAAAAAACATTAATTATATAAATTACTTAAGCACCATATATTATACTGTACAGGTAGAGTAATAATTTTCTATCAAACAATTAGAATTGGCTCAAGTTTTATTGTCATCTACTGTTTAAAAGTAGTATTTAAAAGCATGTTTTGTAATACAAATGCAATGAGAATATGGCCATACCTTTGACATTATCCTCTTTATTTTTTGCAATGTCAGCTTGGTATTCTGTATCTAAACAAAAACAAAGAACGGCAGAACTAGTTAATTTTGTCTACTCTCTACACACTATGTTAAGGTTAATCTTGCAAAGCATACCTTGATCTTGACAAACTTGACGAACTCAAATTTATGTTTTCCGTAAAGAGCTTTAATATTCATGTACTCTTCAGTGATTCCTAAAGAATCACTACGTAATTTTAGGGTTTAAAAAATCATATACCTTTGACTTTGTCTAGGGGTTTGTCATCTAAACAAAATTGTGTATTAATTTCAATTTCACTATTTCTTGTTTTCTTTTTAATTTTAAAAATGTTTGTAAATATAAAAATTTAATAAAATTCAGTACTGTAAAACCTACCTTCTGCA
>NW_022689196.1:0-764 GCF_011630105.1 Anneissia japonica | reverse complement strand
AAATCATAGATCTAGACTATTTGGTTTTAAACACCAAGGATAACCCACGAAAGTCAGAAGAATTAGACTTATTGCTAGTGGGGTCCTTCTGGTAGCGATTAGGCAGTATAATAGGCCTACACCGTGAGACAATCCTCTCTTTTTCGTTCTTTAACGTGCACATTATGGGCCATAATGCACACGGGACCAACGGCCGCTTAAACGTCTCATCCCAAAGCCATCGTAACTTGCATTTCAGCCCTTCCTCAAATAAGCTCCCCCACCCCCAAATGTCAGATTTCACTTTGCACATTACAGCATACACTATTAGATACGGTAATTGGCCTATAATCAAATAAGATAGTATAATACATACTATATTTCGACATTTATATGTCATCATCAGGAATGAAAAATTATCCATATCTTGCAAGCTTATATGCACAAGTACCAAAATTGTTTGACCAATCAAAACATTACCCCTAGTAGGTGACATAGCTATGAATAAACTAATGATCAAAGCATCCTTACCCTACTGATCAAAAGAAGTTGCGTGTCACTGGACTGACTTTTTTGGCCTATAATCCGTCTATCGTACAGTATACAACTTGTAACAGCCAATCTTGTGCATTCAGTAAGCTGACGCCGAAGGCCAGAGGGCTGGCCGAAACTTTCTTTCGAAAATAAATACAGCGTTCAATAGACATGCCTTGTTGTCGTAATTTTTTGATTCAAGCACTGATATATAATTTGAAGAATACACATAGGGGCCTAGATTTACAATG
>NW_022689195.1:0-1995 GCF_011630105.1 Anneissia japonica | reverse complement strand
TCCTGCAAAATATTCTAAGTTGAAACGTTATTGCTTGGAAGAAATTTAATTTAACTATAGCTGTTGTAACTTATCAAGAAACTTGATTTGTATCTTGGAAAGTATATAATATAATTAATTAATCCTGTATTATAATTATATATGTGCGATTAAACAAGCGTACCTATTGCAAGACGATTATACGTGGTTCCAGATAAAAGTGACTAATTGGTTATGAATTAATAATTAAATCTAGGCATGAATGGAAATAAATTGTTTTAAATAGGTATCAAGCTGCCAGTACTAAGTTGCCTAGTAACAATTAATTCAGTGGGAAACGTTCCCACAAGTAGGGTCCAGTGATACTCTTGGGAGAATAAAGACACAATGTTTTGTACGCCGCCAATTCAAGAAAGAATGTTATCGGAGGCGAAGTCGCCAATTCAAGAAAGAATGTTATCGGAGGCGAACTTTGTACGCCGCCAATTCAGGAATGTTATCGGAGACAAGGAAAGAATGTCAAATGCTGAAAATAGCCGACTGGCTTGATCTCTGTACGTGGTAACTGTACGAACATGTGCGATGGTTCAGAAATGTAGTTGTTCCCCGAGTTGTTCGCCTATACAGACCCTATAATGTAGGGTTTGTGGCCATGGCCTATACGACGTGTTGTTTTATTGTCTATTAGTTATTTTACATAAGCATAATACAGACATTGATTATGATCATTACTCTGTTGTGTGTTATAAAAGCATTATTGCTCGTTAAACCAGGTTGAACTTTTAATGAGTTTGGTGAATTCGTATGTGATTCATCAATCGGCAGACACTGCACACTTGTTCTCTGCACGAATGGGCATGTTTTGCCCTATCTAATACAAGCGTAACCACGGAAACGTGTAATTCTATTGTTATTTTCTCAATGAAGGGCGTTTGCAGTTAAAGTTCTTGATTTTAGGGCGATGTATTTCATGTTTTTTTTTTCTAAAATAATACACAAAATCATTAAAAAAAAATAGCAGTGTCGGTCGGCAGCCTGTCAGCGTCAGTCGGAAATTTGAGTGCTGTCGGACGGGGCATCAATAATGTGATTTGGCGTTTATGTACGTTCTGCTTTAAATCAATCAATCAATCAATCATTTAAAAACGTATAGGCCTAGAAATAATATACAACGAAACATAAAGCATCAAATACTGTAAGCTTTAATTATATTACGAAAAATATAATAAAATTTGGCAGTAATACTGTATATTAATATTATCAACATTCTTCTTCCTCTTCAATATATGCATCGACTCTGTAATATGAAAATAATAAAATCCTTTGGTTTGATTATCAACATATAAATTAGTTTGTTTCAAATAGATCAACCGAAATATATTATGAATCTTAAAACATTATTATTAACTTACACAAACCTAATAAAATCCACTGTTCGTTTGTTTCAAAGATAAAACGAAATATATGAATCTTAAAACATTTATTAAGTTACACAAACCTAATAAAATCCACTGTTTTGTTCGCAAACTCCTCGCAGTATTAATGCCATTGAATTGCTTAAAATCACATTAATTAATTTACAGCATAAAGACCTGATAATACAACACGATTATTGAAATATGCTTGCATATATAATATACATTCGTTTGTTTTAAATAGATAAAACGAAATATATGCCATCTAAATCATTAATTATTAACTTCCACGGGACTTACACAAACTTAATAAAATCCACTGTTGTTTTGGCAAGCTAATGGTAGCATAATAATGCCCGGATTTCCTTAAAACCACATTAATTATTTGGCAACGTAGAAGACCTAACAAAAACAGGAAATAATGGACTGTAGCACCAATAGGTTAACACACACACACACGTACAGCATGCACAGCTTTGCGCCTACTTGGCGTTCCATACAAATATATCCCAGCCGAACTTGTTCACGGCCGAACCGGTCCTACACCGGCCTCGCTAGCTCTCTCCTTGGCCTAGATAAGTTGTAAATAGGTTTCAAAGGT
>NW_022689194.1:53333-56747 GCF_011630105.1 Anneissia japonica | reverse complement strand
AATTGTAATATATTTGTCTGATTCAAAAAGGAAGTAAATAAATGTTAAATTGAAATTGAAATTGATATGATTTTATAGGTCATAATGGCTGATCGGACATTTTGACGTCATCATATTGCCATCTGAATTCAACAAACTGAGTATTATCGATGATGTCATTTTAAAAAAACGCGCATTTGAGCGTATCTCACTTATTCTTGGTCGATTGTCTTCCAACTTTGAGTATGTTATAGCTGAGGTAATTCTCTTTCATATAGGTGACACTTTTTCACATTTTGATGACGTCATCATGGTCAAAATATAGGGTTTTGCTTACCCCCTAATCTTTCTTTTGTCAAACCTTTGATGACCCCCCATAATCACCTTAATCATTCGTGATTTCTGAATCATATTTAGTGGGCATAAACTTCAGGTCATGGTTAAATGTTATGTACATTATATTGTTGTGCGCGCGTAATAACGCGAGCGTCAAAATTAAAATATGCTTTATATCATGTTTTTTTTTAATCAGTTATATCTCCCTAGGATGAAAGGTTACCCCCAATTTTTATTACATATTCTGAAAGCACATGAGCTGTAGATACGATTTTATAGATCATAATGGCTGATCGGACTTTTTGACGTCATCATATTGCCATTTGAATTTAAAAAATTATATATATATTTCTTTTCTCAAAACGTTGATGACGTCATATCATCTTAACCATTCGTCATTTCTGAATAATTTTAATAACTTCATTAATAATAACTTTATTTAATAAAGCGCAAAACAATATCCATTAAAAAGAAAAATATTCATAGACCAACATACACTTTAAACATAAGAAATATACATTAAAAGCTAATAGAAATGTTTGAAACCAATAATCATCACAAAAATCACAATACCATTTAACACATCAAAAATCTACATTGAAATAAAAGAAAACGGGACATGAAATAGAACGATAAAACACTGAATTTTTTTGTATTTTGTAAAAGAAAAAGACAAGACAAGTCTACCAAACCATCAAAATTTACATCAAATGGTTAAAAATGCCGAGAAAAAAAACAAACTACAGTACATCATGTGTCTTGGAGATTTAAAATAAAAAGCAATTAAAATGCAAGGCTATACAGTACATCATGTGTCTTAAATTTAAAATAAAGAGCTTTTAAAATGCAAGAATATACAGTTGTACATCAATTTTCATAAAGCTGAACTACAAGTTGAATATACCTGACCTACAGAAAGTTAAGCAATAAATCTCTTTTTAAATAAATGTGTTTTCAAATGAGACTTGAAAACATCAATGGTAGAACAAGATCTAATATAAAGGGGTAAAGTGTTGAAAAGCCGAGGACCAATATTCTCAAAAGCACGGTCTTTAAATGCTACTTTAGAATTTTTACCATCCGATCGCAGTACTTTAACAGATTTTACCTTTGCCAAAAACTGAAATCCCAACGAAGGTTTCGTTTTGGAGTGTGCCATTCAATTAGTTCAGATAAATATTATGGTGCTACACCATGTAGTGATTTATAAACCATTATTAGCAATTTAAATTCAATCCTTTGTGGAATCGGTAACCAATGAAGTCTAATGTATACGTCAGTAATATGATCGTATTTACGTGTTCTAGTTACAAGCCTAGCAGCTGCATTCTGGACACGAATAAGTGGTTTAAGTTTATATGCTGGAAGTCCAGCAAGCAACGAATTACAGTTATCTAATCTAGACGAAATAAATGCATGAACTAGTTTTTCAGTATCAGACTGAGAAAGAGATTTCCGTATACGGCTAATACTTTTAGATAAGAGTAGGACGACCTGCAAATATTGGAAATGTGATTAGTCATAGAAAGCTTTGAATCAATCACAACCCCAAGGTTTCGAGCACAAGACGATATCCCAATTAAATTGTCACCAATCTTAATTTCATTAATTGAACTTAAATTGTTATGAAATTGTCGAGATGACAACATTAGAAACTCGATCTTCGAAGATTTTAAGAGTAGTGCATAGGGTCTGACCAGGACATTTTTGCCTTATTTGGGAGGCTCTCGACCAATCAGAAGCCTGCATTACGTACCACGTGACCCTAATTTGCATAAAATGAGCAGCAGGACTATTCAATTTTAGAGCGGGGGTGTGTTAACTCTATTCCATTTTTAGAAAGGGGTTTTCAAATTGGACTATTCCATTTTAGAGCAGGGGTGTTTAACCTTAAACCTATTCCATTTAGGAGGAGGGGGATTTAACTAAACCTATTCTATTTTTGGAGCAGGGATTCTTAACCCTAACCTTATTCCATTTTACAGGTGTTAACCCTAGACCTATATCATTTTTTTTTTTACCAAAAGTGGTTAACCCTAACCCTATTCCATTAATGAGCAGGGGTGCTTAATCCTAACCCCTTCAGTATTTCATTTATGAGTAGGGGTGTTTCCTAACCTATTCTATTAATAAGCAGGGGTGCTTAACCCCTACAGCATTTCATTTATGAGTAGGGGTGTTTTTAATAGAGCAGGGGTGTTTACCCCTAAACTTATTCCATTTTTACAGCAGGAGTGCTTAACTTTAAACCTATTCCATTTAGGAGCAGGGGTACTTAACCCTAACCCTATTCCATTAATGAGCAGGGGTGCTTTACCCAAACCCTGTTTCATTTTTATAGCAGGGGTGCCGAACCTAAACCTATTTCATTTTTCAAGGTGGTTAACCCTAACCTATTAAATTTTTAGAGAATGGATATTTACCTAAACCATATATCATATTTAGAACAAGGGTGCTTAACTCTAAACCTATTTCATTTTTAGACCAAGGGTGTATAACCCTAAATATATTCTATTTTACAGGGTTTTAACCCTATTCTATTTTACTTCAATCAATACAAACATAGCTACCACCTAAATATTGTAACCTATATCGTAACCCTATCTTTGATTTCACCATATACTATGATGTAAGGTCTAATATGTTCTGAATAAAATCGATCTACTGCAATTGTTTTAGACAAGAGCCTTTTGAAAAACGAGGACCAGCTAATGTTTAATCCTTTTGTTACAACTGTTTTATTGATAATTCAAACAGTGACGTCATGTTGAACGTGTCTGAACTTGTAAGAATGGATTTTTCAGTGCCCATCTTTCCCTTTTACACTTTTTACATTCTATGTTTTTCTTTTCAGACCTCTCTAATATTTTAGATATCCTATATTGTAATTACTGTATGGGATAATGTTGATTATGTAAATAACAGTCGGTGGTAAATTTTTTCTAAACGCTCTTAATTTTTTTTTTTTTTTTCGTAGTACGTGAGGATTTGGTGTTAGTAAATCAAAAACTACTAATTTTCTAAACTATTTTTTATTTTAATTATACATCTATTTTTTTTTCAGCTAAACTATTTATAAATAAATTTTCTGTTGATTTT
>NW_022689194.1:31736-53215 GCF_011630105.1 Anneissia japonica | reverse complement strand
ATTATGAGTAGTAGTTTTAACAATTTGGAGGACCTTTGATTTGGATGTTTTTCGTTTTCAATTAACGAAATTGTATGATCATTATGACCATTATTGGTGTTTTCTATAGAAAAGTATTTGAAGTCAATTATTAAAACGAATAGCAATACAGTTGAAAGATACAAATCAACCAGAAAGAATGTATAACTAAATCGAAAGATCCCAACATAAATTAAACATTGGTTTTGCAGAAATATTGTACAGGATCTACCTAATTGTTTGTTTTGTGTGTTTTTTGCCCATTCAATGAGGTAATGGCGCTATTTTGTAAAACCAATTAAAGTAAGGCCATTGGTTAAAACTTGGTGACAAACTTTTAATGGGTGTGTATCGCCGTTAGCTTATGTATTTATTTTTGCTCAACTCTTCTTAAACTTTTCGGTTGCTTCTTCCATCTGGAAACATTTCCTAACTGTGTATCTAAATTGACATATCTAAAAGTTTCCGACCAATAGCATTAACATATTGCTCATGAAATGTCTGAAAAGACAGCTTAATTATAGCCTGTAGTTAAAAACAAGCTTAACCCTATGCTGTTCGCATATACAGAGCGCATCGTGCATTGTATTTTAAGGTGAAAGGCTATTGAATGTTCTATTGTTTTAGATACCTGTTTACCGTTACAAGTGTGTCTCTTAACATAATGCTGAAATATAGTAGTCCGTTTGTTTTTTTTTTCAAAAGAATGGCTGATATGATAGAGTCGTACATAAAACAAAGGTGTTGATTCGTGATGCCTTACACGCGTCGTCTTATACGTTACAATAGCAACACGTCGTAATTTACCTGATAGCAGATTGTACGTTTTTAGCATTTCTTTATATTTTATTTAGTTTAGGTAATTATTGCTGGACCAAGCATTAAAAAATAAACATATGTATTTATATTGTGTAACAAGCCTGTTGTTATTGATATCAACCCAGCCAATTTTGAATATCAGCAAGAAATTGTGTTTCAAACTACTTGTTTTTTTATTTGTTTTATTTCTTTATTTTTTTTATTATAAGTATAAAACAATTTTGGACGAATAACGTAGCCTAGATTATTTGTTATCATCTGTGTAATTTGCTACTGATAAGTTTTGTAAAGTAAGTCATGATAAGAATTAATTTTAAAGAATACAGTAACCAACATTGGTGTGATATTGATCAGCTGTGAATTGTGACGTAGGGCAGCTGATGACGTTACTTTCTGATAATCAATAGTATATCAGTTGGAAAAGTTCAGACTTGTCAAAATTGACGGTTACGCGATCCATGATCTCTCAGCGCAATCGAAAAAATGGTAATACATTTTTCTCACTTGTGATTGGTCATTCTCATTTTGTTTTAACTTTGTTTAAGAATAATCAAATATTATTGGTCAATGGCCTTATATATTATACTAGGACAGTGTATAATTATCGACGACAAGTCTCATCAGCCCATAGGCCAACACTAGCTTACAACTGTTCAGTAACAATTACCGCCTCCAACACATACAAGGTAGGATTACATCTCTATGGGAAAAGTAATTGAAACATAGATAATCTATTTCAACAAGTGTTACAAAATAACCTCTAATCATACAAACAACCTAGAAGGTCTAGTAATCACTATAGGCCTATGGTAAAAACAAACTACCAAAATAACATATTAGAAGTATTCTTCTTGACTGTTATGATTTTTTAATTGTCTTAATTATAAACTTCAAGAGTTCTCTAAATTTGTGATTAAGAATTTGATGTTTTGTATAAAATTACATTGGCATGTTGTTTTGTTTTAATTTTTTTTTTTTACGTATAGACAATGTGGTAATGATGAAAGTTAGTATTTTATAATAAATAGATTAAGGGTAAGCCTTTCTAAATCTGCAGATACACTAGACCTAGAGTAGGTACAGGTATGCAATTTTACAAAATGTGACCTAATTAGCTGTTGCAGAAATTCGTCACTCCTTTTGCTGTTTCAATCATTTAATTTGCTGAATATAGATAGGATTTGTAATTCCTTGCTATATTTTGTTTTAGATAAAGTTATAACTATATTCCACCCCTGTAATTCATTGATTTCAATCAATTTGAAAACGACAAGAAATTATGAAGGTAAGTTACATAAGTGTATCAAACCTGCAATCTATATGCCAGAATATCGTGTAATCCTTTATTCTCCACTTCTGAGTATTAAACTAAAAATATTTACTTCATTTATCATATTATATGGAATTATGAACAGCTACAGCAAAAGATAAATTCTTAAGATTAAGGTACAGTTAAATAAAGTGACATATAAAAATTATAACCATAGGATTATGACTAAGGAGTTCATAAGTCTCTGTTCAAAACATGATTGCAGTTAAATATTAGTTTCAACATTAATAATGGTTTTCAATAAACCAATTTTGTACTGGAATAAATGAATGACAGTAAGGATGGTGGACTATTCACCAACTTAAGTAAATACTGTAACATACCTACAGTTATACTTCTATTAGAATTATCTCACATATTTTGTTTTACAGCCAACGCTTTCTTGCAAAGTATGTAACAAAGTTTTCCATACTCGTTTCAACCAACACCAATGCGATAAGTGCGGTAAAGTATTTGCAAGCCATTACAATTTTGTTCGACACCTCAACAACAAGCATGGTAGTGAGAATAATGTGCAAAGTGGATATGGTGCAGATCAAATTGACGAACCTACTACTAAGCAACAGAAGTTATCTAACAATGTTCGTGACTTTTATCAAGTCACTAATATGACTGAAGTTAGTATGAAGAAATTCAAGAAGAAAGGAATTCAATACAGCGTTAAATTTAACGATGATTTAGATATTCGTGATTCAACTACTATCCTAAGTACGCTACATAAAGTTTTTCAGAGTCTCATCGACACCTTGACGGAAGGGGCACACCCTGACGATCTAATTCGTATGGTGGCAGAGTGTCCAGAATTGGATTATCCTATACAACTTCCATTGGTGAAAAAACGACACTTGACGGCTGACCTATTCCTTGCTAGAGTAGAACGAGTACTACAGTCGTACGAAGAATTCAGCATCGATGGGTCATTAGAAATACATATTACGCATGTGGAAATGCCCAGAGGAAGAAAGATTCCAAAAAAAGATACGTCGACCTGGAGCGATTCTTAAAAGAAAAACAACGTATTCTTCGAATCCGAAATAAAGATGAACTGTGTTGTGCTAGAGCTATTGTTACAGCAAAAGCTAAAATTGAACAACCGAAGAATTGGGAGGCCATTCGTAAAGGATACAAGATACAGCAAAAACTGGCCGTTGATTTGCATCACGTAGCGAGAGTACCTCTTGCTAAATGTGGAATCAATGAGATCAAACAATTTCAACATGTGCTGCCAACATTTCAAATAATTGTTGCTTCTTTAGATTACGGCAATGCAATTATATACCGAGGGCCGCATGCAAAACAGCAAATCTACTTGTATCATCACAATAACCATTACGACGTTATCACTAGTATGCCCGCTTTCCTCAATAGAAGCTACTTTTGTATCGAATGCATGAAAGGATACAACAATAAGTTAGAACATCGGTGTCAAAACACATGTAAACTCTGCTTTCAAGGTAACTGTATTGAAGAAATCTGGAAATATTGTGATGACTGTAATAGGTCATTTAAAAGTGAAAACTGTTACAAAAACCACTTAAGACAACTTTCGACATCTTATGGGTCGGTATGCAAATTATATTATAGGTGTAGAGACTGCAATCAATTCGTTAGCAGAAAAAGGCACAGAGGAAAACCACATCAACGTGGCGAAAAATACTGCGTAATCTGCAAAACTTTTGTACAACAAGATCACCTTTGTTATATGCAGCCAGTAAATAATGAAACGATGAAGGATACAAGTGACGAAATTGATGATGAGATAAGTAGTGTAGTTAGCCTAAGCTATATTTTCTTTGACTTTGAATGCATTCAAGAAACTGGCATCCATGAGCCGAATCTTTGTATCGCTCAAAAAGTATGCAACGCATGTATTAACATCGATGAGGTGAATCTTGTTTAAAGTGCGGTGAACGCGAAAAACAATTTTATGGCCCCCAGCACTCGTGAAGATTTTTGCAAATGGCTTTTTAATGAAGAAAACGCCGGTGCAATTATCATTTGTCATAATTTCAACGGTTACGATTCATACTTTGTTCTCCGATACCTTTACGACAATGCCATTCTACCAGAAGTAATCTACAATGGAGCTAAAGTTATGAGTATTAATGTAGCAGCTACAGACATGAAATTCATAGACTCATTAAATTTTCTTCCTATGGCTCTGTCTAAACTTCCAGGGGCATTTGGCCTTAATGAGTTAGCAAAAGGATATTTTCCGCATCTTTTCAATACAAAACCTAATCAAGAGGTTGTCCTTTCCCATTTGCCAGATATGCATTATTACAACCCAGACGGGATGTCAACTACTGAGAGAAAGAAATTTGTTGAGTGGTACAATGCACACCATAACGATGAATTTAACTGTAAATCGGAACTTTTAAAGTATTGCCGATCGGATGTTGATATACTTCGTAGATGTTGCTTGAAATTCAGATCCCTGTTTATGGAAATGACCGAGGATGAATGTAGTCCTGGAATAGATCCCTTTCAAAACGGTATTACGATTGCATCAGCATGCAACTTAGTGTACCGTGCCAAATACTTACCACAGGACACTATCGGAATCATTCATCCCTTAGTGTACTCTTCGAATGATAGGCAATCTATCAAAGCTCTTCAATAGCTGAAGTGGATGTCCCATAAAAATGGACAATATATTCAACATGCTGCCAATCAGGGCGAAAAACACATTGGTAAATACAAAGCCGATGGATATATCCAAGCAAACGGGGAGGAAATAGTACTTGAGTTTCACGGCTGTCTACACCATGGACACACGTGTATGGAACGTGAAACAAAACACCCCTTAAACGGTTTCAATATGGAAGAGCTGTACCAAAAACTATAGATAAACGACGGTATATCACAGACCTAGGTTATAAGTATATTGAGCAATTGGAATGCGAATTTGACAAAGAGATCAAACAGAACAATGAAATGGCCGATTTCATAAAAACATTGACAATTCCATCACCACTTGTCCCTCGCGATGCTTTTTTTGGTGGTAGGACAAATGCTGCTAAACTGTACTATTCGGTTCAACCCAATGAAACGATAAAGTATGTTGTTACAAGTTTATACCCCTTCGTTAACAAGGTTGGAATATGTCCAATAGGGCATCCTATAATAATAACAGAAAATTTTAAAGATATTACCGAGTATGAAGGGGTAATAAAATGTAAAGTGCTTCCTCCTAGAGGGCTTTACCACCCAGTTTGACCTTACAGAGCTTCTGGTCGTCTGATGTTTCCTCTCTGTTCCAAATGTTGCGAGTCGCTCGTTCAATCTCCATGTGAACACAGCGATGATGATCGTGCGCTTGAGGGTACATGGGTAACACTTGAGTTAATCAAAGCCTTAAACAAAGGATATAGAGTATTGAAAATATTTGAGATTTGGCATTTTGAAAACACATCGGTATACGACCCTGTGACTAAGGATGGTGGACTATTCACAGCTTACGTTAATGCCTTCCTCAAGTTGAATCAAGAAGCCAGCGATTGGCCTAGTTGGTGTAAGACCAAAGAACAACGAGATACATATGTACAGTTGTACTTTGAAAAAGAAGGAATTGTGCTAAATCCCCATAATATAAAAAAGAACCCTGGTTTACGTGCATTGGCCAAGCTTATGCTAAATTCATTTTGGGGGAAATTTAGACAACGCCCAAACATGACTAAAACCACGTATATCGACGATCCAGAGGAATATTTCGAAATGATGACTCGCGATGACACTGAGGTGCATAATGTAAACTTTGTAAATGACCAGATGGTAGAAGTACAATGGCAACAAACTAAAGACTTTGTAGAACCGTCTGGTCGTACAAATGTAATCATAGCGGCCTATACATCTGCACAGGCGCGTCTTAAATTATACGAACTCTTAGAACAGCTTGACAGGCGTGTATTGTACTACGATACCGACAGTGTGATATACGTAAGTCGGGAAGGACAATGGGAACCGCACATTTGGGATTTTTTTGGGCGAATTAACGGATGAATTGGAATCAGACAACCACATCGTCACATTTGTGTCTGGGGGACCAAAAAATTATTCTTACAAATTACAAAGCCAGATAGGAATGGAAATCTAACTCATTGTAAAGTTCGGGGAATTAGACTGAATTATCGTAACGACAGTTTAGTCAACTTTGGAAGCATGTTAAAAATGGTTCAGGGTGAAGGTCCAAAGAAAATACAAGTCACAGACCCCTACAAGATTGTAAGGGAAAAGAAGAACATGAATACCGAAACACGAGAAGAGAAAAAATGTATCAAGTTGTATACACGAAACGGGTGCCTATAGGCAATTATGACACTGTTCCTTACGGTTATTAGTTTTCAGTTTACTAGTCCATATGGGTACTTTTTCGATGGGGGTATAATTAATAGTTATGTTTGTATTCTGATGACAAACGTTTTATCTTTCATTGTGGATATTTTGTATATTATAATTTTTAATTAGTAGTATTAGTACAATTGCAAAGAATATTTGCTCAATGTATAAAGAATCGTTTGTACCGTTCTGCTATATTCATGCAAATTCAGAAAGGTTATTGTATACAATACTGCGCCGCTGTCGATTTTAACTTCTTACAAACCTGCATCACTTTATATTTTGTAAATATTGTACTGCATTTTTGCTATTCACAAGCTACTGTAAGATTTTTGGATAAAAATAAAAAAAAGACTGTTATTAATCACAAATGTGTGTATTTTGTATTTTTACTAACACAATTGTAGCATTATTGATAAAACATAACTTACTATTGCACTATCAATATTTTAACCAACTATTTTTTCTTTTTATTGTAGCAATAAATATATTTTTACGCTATGAAAGATGTGGTTTGAATGATACGTTTACTTTCTATGGTCATATTGTTCGGTAATCAACAATAGTTTAACATTACGTTATTTAAACAAAATTGCTTATACTTATAATTAAAAATATAAAGAAATAAAACAAATAAAAAAACAAGTAGTTTGAAACACAATTTCTTGCTGATATTCAAAATTGGCTGGGTTGATATCAATAACAACAGGCTTGTTACACCATCTAGATACATATGTTTATTTTTTAATGCTTGGTCCAACAATAATTACCTAAACTAAATAAATTATATAAGAAATGCTAAAAACGTACAATCTGCTATCAGGTAAATTACGACGTGTTGCTATTGTAACGTATAAGACGACGCGTGTAAGGCATCACGAATCAACACCTTTGTTTTATGTACGACTCTATCATATCAGCCATTCTTTTGAAAAAAAAAAAAACGGACTACTATATTTCAGCATTATGTTAAGAGACACACTTGTAACGGTAAACAGGTATCTAATACAATAGAACCGTTTCAATAGCCTTTCACGTTATAATACAATGTACGATGCGCTCTGTATATGCGAACAGCATAGGGTTAAACTTGTTTTTAACTACAGGCTATAATCAAGCTGTCTTTTCAGACATTTCAAGAGCAATATGTTAATGCTATTGGTCGGAAACTTTTAGATATGTCAATTTAGATACACAGTTAGGAAATGTTTCCTGATGGAAGAAGCAACCGAAGAGTTTAAAAAGAGTTGAGCAAAAATAAATACATAAGCTAACGGTGATACACACCCATTGAAAGTTTGTCACCAAGTTTTAACTAATGGTCTTACTTTAATTGGTTTTACAAAATAGCGCCATTGCCTCATTGAATGGGCAAAAAACACACAAAACAAACAATTAGGTAGATCCTGTACAATATTTCTGCAAAACCAATGTTTAATTAATTTATGTTGGGATCTTTCGATTTAGTTATAGATTCTTTCTGGTTGATTTTTATCTTTTAACTGTATTGCTATTCGTTTTAATAATTGACTTCAAATACTTTTCTATAGAAAACACCAATAATGGTCATAATGGTCATACAAGTTCGTTAATTGAAAACGAAAAACATCCAAATCAAAGATCCTCCAAATTGTTACAACTACTACTCATAAATGAGAGACAAAGTAAAAAAAAAATACTCTGCTTTATTCAAAATAGAGAAAAAAAAATAAACAGGAATCTTGTAAATGTAAAAAAGAAAAAATCAACAGAAAGAAAAATCCTCATGTACTACGAAAAATAAAAAACAAAATTAAGAGAGTTTAGAAAAAAAATTACCACCAACTGTTATTTAGATAATCAACATTATCCCATACAGTAATTCCAATATAGGATATCTAAAATATTAGATAGGTCTGAAAAGAAAAACATAGAATGTAAAAAGTGCCACTGAATGAGAATCCCATCCTATAACAAGTTCAGACACGTTCAACATGACATCACTGTTTGAATTATCAATGTGACAAAAGGAAAGCTGATTATCTGGTCCTCTTTTGTTCTTAAAGTTACAAAGACCTGTCTAGATCCATTGTTTGATCGGTTTTATTCAGAACAGGCCTACTCGCATTATAGTTAAGGTAAATTCAAAGTTAGGGTTACGACATTTGTTAGGTATTTTGTAGTTATGTTTAATTGTGTTAAACATGGTTAAACTAAATAATTCCAGTATACAGAATCAAATGGTCCACAACCAAATCAGAATAAAAACCAGCATACAGCTCTGTTTGCCTTCACTTTGGAGCCAGTGATGCTGTCACAACTTTATTAACGTAAGAAACATTATTCCTGTAATTCCAATATAGGTTAACAAATTTAAAATGACAGACGGTCTAAAAAAAAAATAGAATATAAGGGAAAGATGGGCACTGAAAAATCCATTCTTACAAGTTCAGACGCACGTTCAACATGACGTCACTTTTTGAATTATCTATAAAACATTTGTAACAAAAGGATTAAACATTAGCTGGTCCTCGTTTTTCAAAAGGCTCTTGTCTAGAACAATTGCAGTAGATCGATTTTATTCAGAACATATTATTAGACCTTACATCATAGTATATGGTGAAATCAAAGATAGGGTTACGATATAGGTTACAATATTTAGGTGGTAGCTATGTTTGTATTGATTGAAGTAAAATAGAATAGGGTTAAACACCCTGTAAAAAAGAATATATTAAGGGTTATACACCCTTGGTCTAAAAATGAAATAGGTTTAGAGTTAAGCACCCTTGCTCTAAATATGATATATGGTTTAGGTAAATATCCATTCTCTAAAAATTGAATAGGTTAGGGTTAACCACCTTGAAAAATGGAATAGGTTTAGGTTCGGCACCCCTGCTATAAAAATGAAACAGGGTTTGGGTAAAGCACCCCTGCTCATTAATGGAATAGGGTTAGGGTTAAGTACCCCTGCTCCTAAATGGAATAGGTTTAAAGTTAAGCACTCCTGCTGTAAAAATGGAATAAGTTTAGGGTTAAACACCCCTGCTCTATTAAAAACACCCCTACTCATAAATGAAATACTGTAGGGGTTAAGCACCCCTGCTTATTAGTAGAATAGGTTAGGAAACACCCCTACTCATAAATGAAATACTGAAGGGGTTAGGATTAAGCACCCCTGCTCATTATTGGAATAGGGTTAGGGTTAACCACTTTTGGTTTTAAAAAAAAGAAATAGGTCTAGGGTTAACACCTGTAAAATGGAATAAGGTTAGGGTTAAGCATTCCTGCTTTAAAAATAGAATAGGTTTAGTTAAATCCCCTTCCTCCTAAATATATATGAATAGGTTTAAGGTTAAACACCCCTGCTCTAAAATGGAATATTCCAATTTGAAAACCCCTTTCTAAAAATGGAATAGGGTTAACACACCCGCGCTCTAAAATGGAATAGTCCTGCTGCTCATTTAATGCAAATTAGGGTCACGTGGTACGTAATGCAGGCTTCTGATTGGTCGAGAGCCTCCCAAATAAGGCAAAAATGTCCTGGTCAGACCCTATGCACTACTTTTAAGTGCAAGTAGTTACAAGTCATCCAATTCCTAATATCAGATAAACAATTTTCAAGAACACCTTTAGCCAAATCGTGATCTTTGTTTGAGATAGACATAAATTTGAGTGTCGTCAGCATAAAAATGATAATTTACACCGTGTTGTTTAATCAGTTCGCCTAATGGGCGCATGTATATAGAAAATAATAATGGTCCTAAGACGGAACCTTGCGGGACACCAGTGTTAATTGCTGACAGTTGCTTAGAAAGTGAGTTACCAATGATAACATTCTGCTTACGATTACTTAGATACGATTTAAACCAATTGATAACTGTGCTGCTAAGCCCGAAGCTTGTTTTCATGACACTATGGTTTACCGTGTCAAAGCAGACGAAAGATCTAATAACAAAAGAGCAACAGATTCTTTAGGGCTATCAATGGTACATAGCATATCATTAGTCACACGCAAAAGAGCCGTTTCCGTACTGTGTGCCATTCGATGTGCCGATTGGAATTGTTCATATAAGGAGAATTCATTTAAATGCATTTTAATTATGGATTCAACAACACGTTCTTGGGTAATGGTCGGAGACCTGTCTCTTATACACATCTCAACCAAATCAGAATAAAATCAGAATACAGCTCTGTTTGCCTTCACTTTGGAGCCAGTGATGCTGTCACAACTTTATTAACGTAAGAAACATTATTCCTGTAATTCCAATATAGGTTAACAAATTTAAAATGACAGACGGTCTAAAAAAAAATAGAATATAAGGAAAAGATGGGCACTGAAAAATCCATTCTTACAAGTTCAGACACGTTCAACATGACGTCACTGTTTGAATTATCTATAAAACAGTTGTAACAAAAGGATTAAACATAGCTGGTCCTCGTTTTTCAAAAGGCTCTTGTCTAGAACAATTGCAGTAGATCGATTTTATTCAGAACATATCAGACCTTACATCATAGTATATGGTGAAATCAAAGATAGGGTTACGATATAGGTTACAATATTTAGGTGGTAGCTATGTTTGTATTGATTAAGTAAAATAGAATAGGGTTAAACACCCTGTAAAATAGAATATATTTAGGGTTATACACCATTGGTCTAAAAATGAAATAGGTTTAGAGTTAAGCACCCTTGCTCTAAATATGATATATGGTTTAGGTCTTATACACATCTAGATGTGTATAAGAGGCAAGGTTAGGGTTAACCACCTTGAAAAATGGAATAGGTTTAGGTTCGGCACCCCTGCTATAAAAATGAAACAGGGTTTGGGTAAAGCACCCCTGCTCATTAATGGAATAGGGTTAGGGTTAAGTACCCCTACTCCTAAATGGAATAGGTTTGGAATAAATGGAATAAGTTTAGGGGTAAACACCCCTGCTCTATTAAAAACACCCCTACTCATAAATGAAATACTGTAGGGGTTAAGCACCCCTGCTTATTAATAGAATAGGTTAGGAAACACCCCTACTCATAAATGAAATACTGAAGGGGTTAGGATTAAGCACCCCTGCTCATTAATGGAATAGGGTTAGGGTTAACCACTTTTGGTTTAAAAAACAATTGAAATAGGTCTAGGGTTAACACCTGTAAAAAGGAATAAGGTTAGGGTTAAGCTCCCTGCTCCAAAAATAGAATAGGTTTAGTTAAATCTCCTTCCTCCTAAATGGAATAGGTTTAAGGTTAAACACCCCTGCTCTAAAATGGAATAGTCCAATTTGAAAACCCCTTTCTAAAAATGGAATAGGGTTAACACACCCCCGCTCTAAAATGGAATAGTCCTGCTGCTCATTTTACGCAAATTAGGGTCACGTGGTACGTAATGCAGGCTTCTGATTGGTCGAGAGCCTCCCAAATAAGGCAAAAATGTCCTGGTCAGACCCTATGCACTACTTTTAAGTGCAAGTAGTTACAAGTCATCCAATTCCTAATATCAGATAAACAATTTTCAAGAACACCTTTAGCCAGATCGTGATCTTTGTTTGAGATAGACATAAATTTGAGTGTCGTCAGCATAAAAATGATAATTTACACCGTGTTCGCCTAATGGGCGCATGTACATAGAAAATAATAATGGTCCTAAGACGGAACCTTGCGGGACACCAGTGTTAATTGCTGACAGTTGCTTAGAAAGTGAGTTACCAATGATAACATTCTGCTTACGATTACTTAGATACGATTTAAACCAATTGATAACTGTGCTGCTAAGCCCGAAGCTTGTTTTCATGACACTATGGTTTACCGTGTCAAAGCAGACGAAAGATCTAATAACAAAAGAGCAACAGATTCTTTAGGGTTATCAATGGTACATAGCATATCATTAGTCACACGCAAAAGAGCCGTTTCCGTGCTGTGTGCCATTCGATGTGCCGATTGGAATTGTTCATATAAGGAGAATTCATTTAAATGCATTTTAATTATGGATTCAACAACACGTTCCAAAGTTTTTGAAATAAACAAATATTACATATAGGACGATAGTTGTTCAATATGTTAGGATCCAGAGATGCCTTTTTCAGTAGAGGTTTTACCAAAGCACGCTTTATTTTATCAGGTACAATTCCATTACTAAGGGAATTGTTGATAATATCTGTAATTGGCGAGGCCAAAAAATGAAGTATTTTTTCTTCTTTCAGTATGTTTGTTGGTAGAGGATGAAGATCACAGAAAGCAGATGAAGATTTTATAATAAGTGTGACGATTTCCTCTATCATAGCTGGTTCAAAAGATTCCATGTAATCACCAGAAAAATGATGCAAATTATTGTAGCCTTCACTGGACGTTGAAATCGATTTCAGTTTGTGATTGATGTTTTCAATTTTCTCCACAAAAAACCTGCTAAAGACATTAGACACATCCTCTTTGTTGTCATGGATAAGAAGCACATTCTTCCCCCTTCTGGAACCAAATAAATCATTCGCAATGTTAAATAACTTTTTTTGATCTCCTTCACAAGCGGAAATCGCCTGCGTGAAATGATTCGTGCGAGAAATTTTAATCAATTTGTTGACCTCATTGCGTTTTAATTGATAAATTTGACGGTGAATTGCTAATCCAGGTCGTCGCCATGTTCATTCTGCCTTCCGGCGTTCAGCACGAGCACGAAAGATATCAGCGTTAATCCATGGCTCAGGGGCGCGAACAGGTACAGTCTTTGTCTTAAGCGGTGCATATTTGTCAAACGTTTGTGAGACTGTAGTATTGAAGATCTGTAATTTAGTTGCAATATCTACTTGAAATATTGTTTTCCAACTCTTAGATGAAAGCAGATCGGATGCAAAATTATCAATATCAAAACTCTTAAGACAGCGATAGGTAGTTTTTCTGCGATTTACAGACCCTTACTGATGAAAAGAAAGTTTAAAGAAAATTGGGTAATGGTCGGAGACAGCAAAGGCAGGATGAACTTCCAGTGATGAAACATAATCTTCGCAAGTGATAACTAGATCCAACAAATTTCCAGATTGATGTGTGGGTTTATCCACAAGCTGAACTAATCCATGTATTTTTAGCAGTTCAGAGAATTGTTGACTATCACGATCATCATGTTTATTATTAATAAACATGATGATCGTGATAGTAAAGATGAATGTTAAAATCTCCAAGATAAATGATAGGTGTAGTTTTTAGAACGTAAATAGCTAAAAGATCCTCAAAATCCCATAAAAAACCATTAAAACTAAGGTTGTTTACTGAGCTTGGCGGCGGACGGTACACAAGAATATATGTAATACGACCTTGATTGGAATCAACAGTAATTTCTAGCCACTCAGATGATGGAAAACATTGTGGACATTAGTGGATGAAGGCTATACCACCACCATTCCCAGTGAGTCGTGGAAAATTCCGACATTCAAAACTACTAGGAGTTAATTCTGCAATAACAGGGCCATCACTAACATCACCTTTAGCCAGGTTTCAGTAATAAATAAGTAATCCAAGTCATGTTCAACAACAAATTCAGATATGGCACATGATTTATTTCGAACAGAGCGAGAATTGATTAAACCACACTTTAGCTCAGAGCGATCAGACTAAGAATGACAACGACCCCCAAGCTCAATAGATATCAGATTGTTGTAGTTGACTCCACCACCTGAATTCAGATATGATCTTTTCCTTGACACAATTGTTGGAATGCGTCTCCGGGCAACTCCTCTAGAGCCTCGTTTTGTTTTTCGGAATTTGAATGACAGGTGTGATCTGCATAAACCGTGAGCCTTAATGCTTTCAGTAACAGCTAAGCGAGAAACAATAGGTAACGAACCGATACTAATGAGTTGAGTACGGCTGTATACCAAATCGGGCATAGTCCACAAGGCCTAGGAAAATTCATCGATGATTTGGTTTAAATATCATTACTACCAATCCAAGACATAGACCATCGATAACATAAATCAATGCACTGGCATAATCATCAAAAGGACAGCAACTGTTGCGATGATACTTCTTAGGTTTAAGTTGGAAAATCGATAAAAAAAAAAAAAAAAAAGGAGCACAGTAAACAGAGAGGTGCAACCTATGCAGGTGCTAACCTTAATATGTAATATTAAATGGGCTTATACTTCAGGTCAAAGTTGAATGTTTGGTATCTTACTTTTTTGTTTGCGCGTCATAACGTGCGCGTACGCGTGCGTCAAAAATTACTTATGCTTATAATTATACCTATTTATAATCAAATATAGCTCCTTAGGATGAAAGGTGACTCCAATTTTTATTACATATTCTGAGAGCACATGTGTTGTAGATACGATTTTATAGATCATAATGGCTGATCGGACATTGTGACGTCATTATATTGCCATTTAAATTTAAAAATCTCAATTTTATATTATATCGGCTTTACTTTATACTCGTTTGAACGTATCTCGTTTATTCTTGATTGACTTTCTCTCACCTGTATGTTATAGCTGAAACAATTCTCTTTTGGACGTGTCCCTTTATTTTTTACTTTGACGACGTCATCATGGTAAAAAAAAAACAATTTTGGAGCCCTGTCATCTCTCTTTTTCTCAAATTTGTCAAAAAAAAATCATTGACAGACGACAGAGGGCGGCAGACTGTATTTCGGAGCTATCAGACTGATGTTCATGTTATATGATGGGAAATTTTGTGTGACATTACCAACTGACAGGCTAATGAAACGCACGTACGCGAAAAATTAAATTTGCTCAAAATCGTGTTTTGACTAAATTAGAGCACGTTTCCGGTATTTCTGAATTTTTTTCCGAACCCCTCATCTTCCTTTCTTCGAATTTTTCCGCAATATAAATTTTGCAACTTGCTTTCGCCATCATGAAACCAATATCTATCTACACAACGCAAGAGGATAAATACTGAATGCATCAGCAAAAAAATGAACCTCAAAAGGTGACGACCTACATTCCAATATCAAGTTTGCCAGAAACTCAAGAACCTTCACGGCCAAACAAACGCCATCATACGGCGAAATTCGGCCAAACTTCTTTTTTTTTTCAAAATATCTGCCGAAATTTTGTCATGTTAACAACATTAGAAAATATAACCCATAATTCCACCAAATTATCATTGCATTGGGAGCTGCAACGATAAACTATTAACCGTAAATCAATGAAAAGCCTACTCAATATTTAGTGATTACTCTTTTTTCTCGCAATATAGTTTGGCCGTGCCTTTTTATTTTCTACTGCCAGCCCAATTTTAATAAGGCCAAATTTAAGAAATTTGACCGACATAATGGGCAATTGACAACCCCGTCCACTATTATCTCATCCCCCACCCCCGGAATTTAGAAATGAATTCTATTTTGCACCGTCTCCACTAAAAATCGTCTCTAAGTACATGGCTGTAACAACTAACCATAGCCATAATGATTATGAAACTAAAGGACCATTAACCGCGCGTAAAAATTTCATCCCACCACAGAACATTCACGTCAGAGGTTAGAAAAGAAAAAAAAAACAAATCAAAAGTTTCACTATAGCATCCTGTATTTTCTCGCAGTTATTTTACATCTAATGTATCGATAAAATGAAAAATCGTGCACTTCATAAAACATTGATTAGCATCATTGGAAACAAATCGAAATGCTTCATAAAAGTAACGAGCGTGAAAGAAAAAATACACATACTGATAAATTGAAAGCCATAACCATAATATTTATAAAACACATTCAGTATTAACTGAGCGGCAAATAACACAGTCACGTAAAAAGTTATAAAAGAAAAAAAATTACATTATAACAAACTTTCACGTATTTTTTTCTTATTTAATAGATGATTCAATACAATGACAGATTTTGAACTAGATAAAAAAAAAATCGACGAACACCATTACAAACAACCGAGACAACAGATTACGAATTTAACATATTATGACTTCCTTACACAGTAAAATTAAATGATTACATTATTTATAGTAATTGTACAACTAATAACAGAGCCGTACGCATGCATCGAAGGTATAAATAAATTTGCGCATCTTGATTTTCACAGTGAAAATAAGTCAATATCATTCTTATTATTTATAATTAGCTGCACCTTCTCAGTTCATTTTGAACTTTTCACATTTTCTTTAGTCTAGCGCCATATAACGTCCATAAGCAATATAAACTGTATGTAACTCGTCACTGCTGATCTGCAGAAAAGAATCATTACGCTTTTGAAAAAATGTCGGTTATTTTCTATTTCAAGATGTAAACGTTCAAGTTTTCAATGCTGTATCTTGCGGATCACCCGAACTCGTCTCAGTGACGAGTTCAGATCTAGTTTTCTATTATATATTAGACTAGTACGGCTTATCTATTTTATTTATTGCAGTCAATCAGTTATAGCAGTTATAGTAGAACAGTTACTGCCCAGTTACTGTGACTCTGTATGCTCAAAGAAGAGACAAAGAGAATCAAAAGATTGTGAAACTGCATTGACGTGTGTATGGTTAATTTGGCCCAACAGTCATCTTATTTTTGACAGACCAATCACAGAGATTTTTAAGATCTCTTTGAAAGGAAACAGTATCCTCAATATTAACAATAGATTTAAACAATAAAACGTCATCAGCAAACAATGCATAATTAGAAATAACATTAGAGCGCAAATCATTCACAAATAAATTAAATATAAGAGAGGTCCTAAACAACTACCTTGTGGTACTCCTGATGTAACAGACATCCACTTAGAAAATGTCCCACCACACAGTACTCTCTGTGACCGTCCAGTCAAATATGATGCAATCCAATGCCATAAAGGCCCACGGAAATTGAATTGCAATGCTATTTTCTTCATTGAAATATCGTGAGGCATTTTCATCAAAAGCCTTACTCATGTCTAAGAACGCAACATCAATTTGGGCAGCAGGGTTACGTTTGTCAAGAGTTTTAGCCCAACTATAGGTGTGTTGTTCAACTGAGTTACACAGGATTTATGTTTCACAAACCCATGATGATTAGAATCAAGTAAACTGTTATCATACAGAAACGAAACGAAATATTAGACCGAATGGCTTCACTTTACAACGAATGATTTCACAACTTGTCAAACGACTTCACAACACATTGGATCAGTTTACTTCGCTGTGGTTTATTTATCACTACAGTGGATCATTTTTATCCATGTTCGAACACTAAAGTATTCATTGACTTTTTATTAGATTGCTTAAAAAACGTTTGTTCGATTATGCATAAATGTTTTGAGTTTAGACTGAGTGGTTTAGCCTTTGATTAGATGATTTGCTTTCTGCTTGGATGATTTTGTGTTTCATTGGGTGATTTGTTTTTGAATTAAATGATTTGGACAACATACATTTGGATTTGGGATGAATGTTTTGGCTTTATAATGGATGAATTCGTTTTTGAATGAATGGTTTGGTTTTTGATTAGATGAGATGGTTTTCCTTTGAATGGTTTGTTCAACTTACGTTTGACTTTGTATTGGATGGTTTTGGGTTTAGCTTGTATGGGTTGGCTAATGTATTTTTGGCGGATTTGGCTTTCCATAGGTTACGATACATTTTAAGCTATTAAACAAGTGTCTACAATGAGTTTAGGCCTACCTAATAACCCCTAATAAATTTCATTGACCACAACCAATTTTTTTATCATCTTCGTATCTCGAAGAGTTGTGTAGTGCTTGTGTCTAATTTATAGCTACACTAAAGTTAAAACAAATGAAAATATATCGACGTATACATTTTAAAACATAACATAAATTTCTCTTACTCATGATCGCATATTATTACGATTTACAAACGTGGGATAAAAACATCTGCAGTTCTTGATAGATGACTTCCATCGGCATGTGTACGGTATTAGGAAGTGGATATGCTAAATTCATATCCCATACGTCGATAATATGTATGCCTAAACCGGAAAATATCTTCAAGAAAAACTCTCGGATATCATAAAGCAATCTGTCACCAGTATATAGAAGCGAAGTGCCAGTGTTGTGATTTCGAGGTTTTGGAGTTTTGAAGACAAACATTGTATTAGGACAACGCTCCCTTAATCTCAAAATTGTGTCCCGTAAGAGATATAGTCTTTCAATGTAATCTTCCTTCACCCATTGACTGTAATGAGCCCAAGGACTAGTAACAATTATGTAATTACAAGTGCTGGAACTGGAAATAATAAGTCAAATTAAGTACATCACTAGTGTGATATGTTAATTTTGCATTAGGACTTTTGGTAAAACTACTTCCACTGAGACCGAGAAGTGCTAATAGGCCTGCATTCCACTGTCTTGTCGTCGAATCCCCCATGAAGTAGACCTGCTTTCCCTTCAGGCACTGCTTAATCTCTTCCTTCGACCATTGCTTTGATTTGCATTGTAGGGAAGTCCAAATGTTTTTTATCCAAAACCCATCACTGGGTGGAGTTGGTAAATCTGCTTTGCAATCAGGTAACATCAGTTCATTCGCAACATTTGAAGGCGACCCTGTTAAAAAAATAGACAATAATACTACTTTAAAGCATACATTTTATTTAAAGAAGAAAACAAATTTTCGGTAGCACCTGCTTCTCTCTTTAAGGTTACAATGGAACTTGCTTACAATTGGACACATTGTTTTCTTTCTTTTTTATATTAAAAAAATTATACTTTAAAATAGTGAACTTCTATTTCCTTTTTGTCTACTTATTTTATATATATATATATATATATATATATATATGTATGTATATATGTATATATATATACATATATATATATTATTATTATATACAATGTAAAAACAATGAAAAAACAGTGTACAATCATGGAAATTTGACTTAGCATAGCAAAATCAAACGGATATTTCGATAGCTCCTGCTATCTTTATCAACGATAAAGTGAGGAAACTTGAGAGATCTTACACCAGGGGTGGTTTTCTTTTTTCCTTTCCTTTTTCTTCTTTTGGGTGATATTAGGCCAGCTTAACTCAATAATGAAACAAGAAATGAAGTACAGTAATATTTATATAAGGTCCTATATAATTTAAACAATTGATGAATAGAAAATTGATGTAGGAATATAATAATATGTATAAGCTTAAATATTATAAAGCATGATATTCATGACACTTAAATACAGTTTAGAATTCGAGAAATATTATATAAAAATGAACTCTGCTCTGCTCTGAAGTAACTGTAGACATCGGATATCTTTGGCTTAAACTGTAATAAAGTGAGTTCAACCCTGTCCATCAGGCGCAAACTCTGTGTTTTAGAGGTATGATGCCAAGCTAGTGGTCTGGAGAACATGGGTTCGAGTCCCACCCGAACAACTTGCGATTTTTTTTTTGGCAATTATTTTCAAACTTACTAAGTATTCAGTATATTGCCACGTCAGGTAGGGCAAAATTACAACTATGCATGTTTCTCCTGACGCAAATCCAGTTATTGTCTATTCCATCACGACAATAACAATTACTATCAACACTGCAGTAACCGCTGCTTGGACTCAAATTTTAACCCTGGCCATCAGGCGCAAGCTCGGTGGTATACAAGTATGATGCTAGGCTATTGATCTGAAGGTCGAGGGTTCGAGTCCCACCCGAGAACAACTTGCGATTTTTTTTCGCAATTGTTTTCAAACGTACTCAGCATTCAGTACATTGCCACGTCAGGTAGGGCAAAATTACACCTATACATGTTTCTCCTGACGCAAATCCAGTTATTGTTTATTCCACCACGACAATAACAATTACTATCAACACTGCAGTAACCGCTGCTTACTTGAACTCGAATTCAACCCTGACCATAAGGTGCAAGCTCGGTGGTCTAGAGGTATGATGCCAGGCTAGTGATCTGGAGATCGTGGGATCGAGTCCCACCCGAAAACAACGTATTCAGTACATTTCTACGTCAGGTAGGGCAAAATTACACTTATACATGATTCATCTGACGCAAATCCAGTTAGTCTATTCCATCACGACAATAACAATTACTATCAAAGTGAGTTAACATAATTAAGTCGTGAGATAACAAGATACCTGATTATATGGTGACTAGTAGATTCATCGATATAATTATTTGTGGATGTGTGATATATTTCTAAGGTAATAATTAACAGACTGGCAGGTGGAGATGTCATAGTCAGTCTACTGTCAAAGATTTCTTACTTTCTGAGATGTTCTAATTTAGAAATTACTCAATTTCACTGTATTTTTAATGTTATACAATGACAACAAAATTATTGAATGAATGAGGTTAAATTACTCAACGTTTGATAGTTTACTCAAATGAGCACAACTCGCCGCAATTGAATAACTCTGTCTTGTTATCGTTAATGCACTGCATACAACAGTGAACATCCAAAACTGAACACAGATTGAGAGACTGGTGAGGATTCTTGTCATATGAATTTGATTATTGAGATCGAATCATTTAAAGATCATGAGCATATATATGAAACTGAATACCAACATGACGACTAACAGCATCAGAAAAGTCCGGCGTACATAATAAGATAATAATTGAGAACCGACACAAGAAACCTAGGACAAGCCATAGCTAAGAATTCTATCATCAGAAGTTCTGCAACAAATCTTAACCTTACATTTTCTCTCCTGCAAGTAGGACTTAAACTAGATAAGAACAGTAAAGCGAAAAGCTTCAGAGAGTCGAGTATACATTCATTATTCCTGAACTTTATATATAAAAGAAAAAGCATTCAGTGGAAATTTTATGACTCTTTTAGTTTTTTTCCTGCTGGAATGTCAAATATACACTTTGGAGAATGCTGAATCAAGTCATTAATTTTTAAAATGTAAATTAGCTAAAATATACAAATTAAGAGTGGAAATATAGGGACACTATATCTTGGCAACCACTTGTCGTAGAGAGGAGTCTACGACTAAAACTGTTGAAAACATGCACGTTTCAAATTTACCTCAATGGAAAATTTTCTTTAAAAATGAACGAAACCCATTTTGTTGACATTTATAGTATACATATGTATATTAAGAGTAGAAATATAGGGACACTATATC
>NW_022689194.1:27516-31636 GCF_011630105.1 Anneissia japonica | reverse complement strand
TTTCTATTTGTTTATTTATTTACTTTATTCATTTATTTATATTTATTTAACTTATAATAAATAAAATAAAAAATATTCTGATTAATATAGGCTCTTTAATATAAGATATAATATAATTTAATTTCTTTCAATTTCTTGGTCCTACCTTTTTTTCGGCGCCTTGAGACGATTTTATTGTGGAAGGCGCATACTGTCGCCGGAGTACCTGCGTGTAGTGGTGGTGACGCCGTCTCAACAACAGGAGTGCGCATTTTTCATTTTGCTGCTTGGTTTTTTCCATTCTTTGGTCTGCCTGTTTTTAAAGGCTTAATTTATCAATTATTTATTTATTTATTTATTTTCTATTTGTTTATTTATTTACTTTATTCATTTATTTATATTTATTTAACTTATAATAAATAAAATAAAAAATATTCTGATTAATATAGGCTCTTTAATATAAGATATAATATAATTTAATTTCTTTTAATTTCTTGGTCCTACCCTTTTTTCGGCGCCTTGAGACGATTTTATTGTGGAAGGCGCACTACAAATATCCCACCATTACCATTACCATTACCATATATATATCGATCGAAGTATGCTGTATTGAATAAGCTTTGTCACCAATAATTTTTACACCCCGTAATATGCCAATTAGGGCAATAATCTAGGATTTCCATATCTTAGGAGCATTTGTCATAGAGACATGAATCGTTTTTATTTGTTTTTCAATGTTTTTTTTTTCGAATAAAGTTTGTAACCAAATTTTACACACTCAAGTTTAGCACGATGATTCGAATAAAGCTTGTAACTAAATTTTCCACATTCCAGTTTTATATGCAAATCTGCTTAAATATGCAAATTGGGGCAAAAAAGCAAGGTTCCCATATTTTGGCAACAATTAGTCGTAAAATCTCACTTCTTTTTCCGAATTTTCTAAGTTTACATTACTCTTACTCCACTTAAAAAGAAACCGAAAACGCAATTTTGTTGAAATTATTTGCTTGATATGCAAATTAGGTGTCGAAATATAGAATGCCTATATCTTGGCATCTACAGATTACAACATTAAAATGATAATATAATTTTCACGAAATGACAAGTACATGGACTATATACAGACGTGTAAACAACCCTATTCGATACGTGTTTCAGACATATTAAAAATACGTTTAAATATGTTTATACCTTTGTAAAATGGTTATTATTACCTTTTGATTTGATTTCGATTGTATGAGGACCATTAACGAGCCTGGCATACGTCACATCCCTGGTAAATAAAATGGTTAACATCGTTAAATATGTTTATCTATTTCGAAAGATTACTTGATTCGAGTTTCATGTTTTATGGTAATACCAATCAATTCAATTCAAAAATAGCATTCATTTCCTTCAAAAACGTAATTACAATTTTCTATAAAATGTAACAAATAAACAGAGTATTGAAGAGGGCACAATTCCTAAAGGCAGAGCTTGCGATAGATGTGTCTAAAACATTTAATAATACATTAATAAATGAAAAATATTATAAATATACATACAGTAAAAATAATTAAAATAAGGAAAAAAAAACTATTTTTTAGTCTAATTTCAACTAACATATGAAAAATCATTCAGTCAATATTATGGTTGATTAAATCATTTTTATTAGGTACAAATATAGAACATGAATGCGATAAAAGAATTAAATTCAGCTTTTATATACAAAAGAACATTGTTAACGTGTATTAAGAATTTGGAGTTTTAATAAATTAAGAAAATAAAATTAAGGATCTGTACTAGTTCTTGACGCCAGAGATTTTTCTTATGATTTGCTTTAGGAGTATTTGAAGTTTACTTAGATTAGATGATGATAATATAATAAATTAATAATAATAATAATAACAATATTAATAATAATAATAATAATAATAATAGCAAAGCAATAGCAATAGCAAAAGTAATAGTAATAATAATCATAACAATAATAATAATAAAAATAACAATAACAACAATAATAATAATAATAATAATAATAATAATATTAATCAGTAATTTATAACTTCATCAAGGACGCAGTGAACAATTTTAAAGGATTTTGTAAACAAAAAAGATTTTCAAATTAGTTTTAAATGAGTTTAAATTTAAAGATTGTCTAACAGAAAGAGGTAAGATTCCAAAGATAATGTGTATAAACAGAAAAGACTTTTGTTCATATGCTTATAGCTTTATTCTCTTTGACGGTGCTTGAAGAAAAAATGAATATTAAGAATGAAGATGAAAAAATTTCTCGGGGAAAAAGATAAATTACATATATAACAAATAGGCCATGGGCACCGTGCACCCTCCCCACCCCACAGTTAAACTTCCTTTGTATCATTTTGTTGCTACAGGCATATAAAACAAAAAATTGATGTTAACAAGAATAATATAGGGATGCATTGTATGTACTTGCGTCATTTGTAATGGTCGTTAGTGTTTTATGGTCAATGCTTTTTTTAGGGGGGTGGGATAACTTGGGAGGGGTAACATTTATGCCCATAACCTGTGAATTAAAAATCCCATCAATGTTATTTTTGTAGCCATGTGTAGCACATATGTTTCTTAATCATATGAAGTTTAAATAAAATGAATCCGACAATTATTAACGTCACTAGAGGTCAAAAGGTCATTGACCTTTTTCTAAAAAGCAAATTTTTTCATAAAATATCATTAAACTTCAGTGTCATATGTCTCATTTTGGATGTATTTGATACAAATTGTGTTTTTCTTGTAGTTATTAACATATGGAATACAAAAATTGAGGTTAATAAGAAAAAAATTAAAATGTATCATGTACTATTGTTTATGATCCGAGAAATTTGTAATCAACAACAGTTTTTGGGGTAGGGGGTAACAGTTATGCTCATAGCCCTTGATTTAGTCAATGGATTTGTATGATGTTGGTATCAACATTTAGCCTATAGATTGGTCAGTCAATCAAATTGAAAAAAATTTGAAACAGGCAGAAATTGACGTAGCTAGAGGTCAAAATGTCACTGACCTACACAGAAAAGTTGTATATTTATTCCCAAACACTCACCAACGTTTACAAATCTACAGTTGTGAGTAGATTTGATAAAAATTTGTATTTTCTATTATAAATAAACATATGGAATATAAAACAATAATATTATCAAGAAAAATGTATAAATTGAATAAATGTACTACTGTCATTGTGTTATAATCTTAAAATTTGTAAACAACAGTTTTGGGGTAGGGGATAACATTAAATGCTCATAACTCTTGATTTACTCAATTGATTTGTATGATGTTGGTATCAACATTTAGCCTATAGATTGGTCGGTCATTCAAATTTAAAAATTATTGAAATTGGCAAAAATTTACGCAACTAGAGGTCAAAAGGTCATTGACCTACATAGAAAAGTTGTCTTTATCCAGTACCGCTCGTTTATTTTATTCGTGTGGGAAACTTTTAACATAACTTTCACCACTATATATTTCCATATATTGTAATAAAGAATATCTGCCATGGTTTTTGGGAAGAATTTGCATTTTTCTACAGAAGTCAACGACCTTTTGATACGTCAATTTCAGCACACATTTTAAATTTGAATGGCTGGAAAATCTACAGGCTACATGTTAATACCAACATCATGCAAGTCTATCCAATAAATCATGAGTTATGAACCTAAATGTTAACCCCTATCCCAAACATCACCATTGATTACACAAGTAATCAAAAATGACAGTAATACATTTAATAAATTTATACATTTTTCTTGTTAATATCATTTTTGATATTCCATATGCTTATTAATAATAGAAAATACTAATTGGTATCAAATCTACTCTCAACTGTAGATTTGTAAACGTTTGTGAGTGAATTGGGAATAAATATACAACTTTTCTGTGTAGGTCAGTGACCTTTTGACCTCTAGTTGCGTCAATTTCTGCCAATTTCAAAACTTTTTAAATTTGAATGACTGACCAATCTATAGGCTAAATTTTGATACCAACATCATACAAATCAATTGAGTAAATCAAGAGTTATGAGCATTTAATATTATCCCCTTATATTTCCTTCACATCCAACAGCAAGTACACTTGCCACTTACAGGATGGAATGATGCTTTATAAACTAAGTCTCTTTATGAGG
>NW_022689194.1:16824-27248 GCF_011630105.1 Anneissia japonica | reverse complement strand
ATTTTCTTACAGTTTCGTACAGAAACGTAATAGATGTGTATAAGAGACAGGGCGAATATTTCGGTTACTCCTGTAGTCTTTGTCAGCGCTTGTCATTAAATCATCTTATGTCAAGCCATGATGGGGTAGCCGAAATATTCGTCCAATAAAAGTTTAGTGTTACAGGAGTAACCGAAATATTTTCCCAATAAATTTTAGTTTTTCTAAAGTCAATATCATACGTATTTGAAATATATATCAGGGGCATAGTGGAGGGGTATACCCTAAACAAATAAAAACATGTTTTAACCTTTTCCTGTTTCTACAGAATAGCGAAAACAGCGAAATTTAGTATTATTACGTAGACTTTAAAATATAAGTCACCTAGTTGGCGCTTCATAGAAAGGTTATTAGAATGGCGCCCTCAATTGGACAAAATAAGAAGGTACGCGTACCGCAAGAAATCCTGTTACCTGTAATAATCATTGTAAAGATAGGCTGTAGGGTATCAGTAAGTGCTAAAAGTATGAGACGTTGATAGTGTTATAAATTCAAATACTTAATGTAGGCCTACTGAGGCATGAGTAAGATAGGACCTCCAGTGCAGTACGGTGGCCTAATCGGTAAGCAATGAATTTCTGCTGTATATAATTCAATATAAAATTAATCAGTTAGAATAGGTTTGAATATTGGCGTATTGGCATTCAGATTATGAATTAAAGCAAGGAGCCTAGGTAGGCTAGGGGCCAGGTTAAGCCAGGGGCCTGAGCTAGGCCAGAAGCCTGGTAAGGCCAGGGCCTACTTAGGCCAGGGAGTTGTTATTTAGAAGGAGTCACAACACATTTATCTACTTATCTACAGCCAATGAGCAAAGCGCGGTGTACTGAATCTTCAAAGAGAACCGTGACTAACTGCCTGTCTTTTGTCAATAGGGTACTTTTCCGACGGTCTTGCGCCCTCAGTTCTTAAAATTTTGTCTTTGTAGAGTTTTTTTTATTCAATTTTCGCTGTTCAATAAATTTGCATCTCAAGAGAGTTTTACGAAGAATAATTTACAAAAAACCGCATAAAAATTCGCCTTTTCGTTTAAAAGTTACGACTATTTGAAATGGAGCTACAGTATATGTGTTTGTTCGTACACCGTCATTTGTAATTTTCATAGGTTTTTGATAAGTTTTAAAGCTTATATTTTATATTTTCCGCACGTATCTCCATTTCATAAATAGGACAAATAGTTTATGCAACTTGTTAACTATCATTTTCTTTATGTCTTATTTTCTTACAGTTTCGTACAGAAACGTAATTTGAGTTCAAACTCAACATGTTTTCGTAGCAGGGAAATGATATAGGGGCATATTTGTTGTATCGGTTTGGCGAAGCGTGTAGTTGATAACTGACACTCTCTCTAGTTGCCATGCTTTTTCGTCACACACAAGCATAAGAAGGTTTACTGTGCATGCTCATATTCGGTAATTGAACCTCGTCGTTATCTACCTCTCTGCTTTCTTATCTTGTCGGAAAAGTAGACTGATCAAAAGAGAGACTTTTGTTGTGACTCCTTCTAATAACAACTCCCTGCTTAGGCCAGGGTTTGGGAGATGTGGGCAGTTGGACTATTTTAAAATACAGCATAGTTTCTATTGTTTTTACTTTCTTTATTTGATAAACAGGCTTAGGCTAAGCTTTACAATAGCGGATCATTTTTGCTGGAGGGGTGAGGGTGGGGTTGGGTGTAGAAAGACTATCGGCAGTCAAATAATCAGTACACAGTAGTGTGCCATGAATCATTTAGCTAAGAGATATATATCGGGGGAAACTCCTTCACATGCCTGGAAACACATGCAACTGCCCCTCTTCTGTAGTGATAGAGACTGTCTAGTGACTAAATGACATAACCGGGGTGTAACGCCTCACAACCCCTACCTCCTCCGGCAACGAAAACTAATACCTCCTAATTTCGTCTCCGCTACGCCTCTTATATATATTTTTGTATATATATAAATATATATATATATATATATATATAAATTTAATGAATGAAGAATCAAATATTTAACATTTATAACATTTATATAGGAAGATATATTATCAACAATAACAAAATGACTAGTTGCAGCATATACTTACTTGTTAAAGAGAGCATTATTTTTAGATAACAACTCCGAAAATTTTTTTTCGACATGATTAGCAACGGATTTGAGTGAAATTAGTGTGTTACATGACAGCCTTTTTGGTTTGTCACAAAGAAACACAGTTTGTCCCAACGCTAATGGATAGCTATGCACGCATTGATTAAGATGCTCGGACTGCTTTCCAAATCTACATGTTTTTGTCTCATATTGTTTATTAGCAGAAAATTTTCCACTCCAGATTATTCTATCTTTCATGGGCCAAAGTTTTTCTTCAATAAAATCAGTAGTTTCTGATGGATGTACCAATATAATTTCAATTGTGGCATCACCAGTCCATCCAGCAAAAAATATTACTTCGTAAGTTCCATTGTTGAAGTCGATTATCTTTCCTGCCGCATTACCTTTGGGACTTCTAATTGCTCCAAACCAGAAATCGCCTCCTATTTTTCTATGTTGGCCCATGCTACTACGGGCTTCGATAATTACACTAAAATAGTCACCAACTATGACAGGCTGCTGGGCATTTTTTAGAAAAAACGTTGTTTCTTTAGCACTTATCATTCCAACGGCTTGTGCAGCTCCAAACTTTAAAAAAAAAAAATAATATGATAGTTATAACAACAATAATAACAATAAATACACAAAAAATTTAACATTTATATATGTAATCTCGTACACCAGGAATGAATTCAGAATAAACAATGAGAAAAATAAAAGCATCCATGTGGATGAAGAAAAAAATACTCCAAAGTGATATACGAAATGGCATATCATCTTGTGCTCTTGACAAGAGGGGTAGGGTTGAGGCAGGAAAGCTTTTGTTGCCATCCTAAGTGGCGCACACTAGCAATTTCCAGGCAGTAGAAGCACATGTATGATTGATTTGATTGAATTTATTCAGTAAAATAATATAAAAGAAAAGTGTAAAACATTTTTCTTTTATATTATTTAAAAGAAAAATGTTTTACACTTTTCTTTTATATTATTTTACTGAATATAAAAGAAAAGAAAAGTGTAAAACATTACTAGGATGAAGCACATAAAAGCGCACAAGGCACTTATCTCCAATGTGGTCCTTAAAAAGTTAGCATATATAATAGATATAAAAATCTAAAGAGATATTAAATTATTTACTCATCTAAAACAAGCCTATTGAATAAAAGTTTTCTCACATACTTTTTAAACTGCTTAACGAATGACATTGTTTAACATTTGAAGGTAGCCTGTTTCAATTACTTATACAAGTGTATAAAAAGGAACTAAGACCACAGTTATTCACACGAGGGATTACACATAAGTTGCTAGCCCTAGTGTTATAACTATGGTGATCACAAACTTTTACGACATGTTGTCTCATGTAATCTGGTGCAATGTATGATTTCATACATAATGATTTAATTTTAGTTATTCAACACAATGTTCAATTGGTAGCATGTTAACATATTTAAACTCAGTAAGACCGGTATGTTGTCTGGGTGGAAAATTTAGCATATATCAATTAATTTTATTTTGGGCACACTGTAGCTTACTCTTCATTTTTTTAGACAGTCTGCTGTACCACGCTGAGCATTGTGTAGTCAAACTGACACCGGATTAAAGTTGACACTAATAAATTTTTCGTTTTCGAGTCAAAATTTCTAGTATTACGATATAAAAGTTTAAGTTTATTTGCACTTTTAGTTAAGATTTTGAGGCTATTGTCTCACATGAAAGAAATTGATTTAATGTTATTCCTAGGTAATTAACTTCCAGTTTCGAATCTATAATATTGCCATTACAAGTGATATTTGAAGACTTCATGTTTGTTAGCCTTCTCTTCGTACCAAACAAGGTGCACTTGGTTTTGCCTAAATTTAACCGATTCCAGTTCTGAACTTAAACTCTTTTCGATTACTGATATATTCTTCCCAGATACAATTAAAGCGAAGTCATCTGCATATAAAAGGAGTTTACATTTTGCAGCACTGGACATGTCGTTCATATAATATTAAAAACAAAAGGGGTCCCAAGATTAAACCCTGAGGTACTTTAGAAAAAATAGGTCGTACACTAGATAGTGTGTCACTGACTGCTACCATTTGTTTTCTACCAGTTGAATATGACTTAAACCAGTCAATCGAAATGTCATTAATTCCTAATGTTTTTAGTTTATTCGGTAGAATGTCGTGGTTGACGGTGTCAAAGAATTTATGTATGTCCAACGTGCCCATCCCAGTGTAATTGCCTTTGTTACTTTCAGTTTTAATATAATCAAATAAATGAATTAAACAAGTGTCAGTTGAATATAAGGGACAAAAACCGGATTGAAATTGAAATAAAAGCTTGTGTTCGTTCAACTACTCATTTAACTGGTTGAAGACAATCCTCTCAAGAACCTTCGATACAATATTCAAAACTGATATGGGTCTGTAATTAGTAGCATCGGCTCTTATAATAATGGAACAACTTTCGCCATTTTTAAATCATCAGGGTAATCACCAGAGGTAATTGACATGTTAATTATATGAGCTAGGGCTGTTGATATTACAGGAGAAGCATCCTTAATAAATCTAGCTGGAATGTTATCTAAGCCAGTTGCCTTATTATTGCTTAGACCATGTACAATCTTAATAACCGCTTGATAATTTTCTCTAGAATTCTTTTATCAGTGGGGTGGCCCAAACTTTACCGCGATTTGGCTCTACCTTTCTTATACTTAACCTGATTTCTAAAATATATGAATTGATCATAATGTGCAGGATTCATAATTTTCTTGAATTTACAAAGGAACTAATCTCTTTGCCTAATAAAATTTGAAATTTCATGGTACAGTTTTTTTTTAACTAGTGCAATTTTATCCAAAACTTGAAAATTTAGTTTTAAAAATCGTCCATGCATCAGTGACATTGTTACAGTCGAACACATCCGACCAGTCTATTTCATTAAGAACAGGTCTTTACAGTATGTTTTAACCCTTACGCTGCCAGCTCTTTTCTTATTCAGTCAACCAGAGCGCCAGCTGATAACATTACCTCTAATCCCCTGTTCCAGCTAATTATTTAACAAGGTCAACGTAATGCTTATTTTTGATAGTGTATATTATTTGCTCAATAATTCATAAACTAGTCAGATCATGAAAATATAAATCTAAAAACAATTAATCAGCATTAGTTGGTTTGTACATATATGCTTTTATTTCTGCATTTTATTTATTATTTAGTGAATAAACGATAAGATTATTTTGTCAAGGCCTATCACAAATTGTATATTGGGCCTAGGCCTATTAGCAGAGTATGTGTTTTCGAAGTCAAATTACTTGCTGATGAAAATCAAAATAACGAATCCTAGGCCTACGTATATTTACTAACATTACCATCACAGTTCAGACCTAGCTAGGCCTAGGACCAGAACATCGTTTTTTATGTCAGTTTCTAAGTCTCCCTATTATTCAGCACAGCTGTAACAACTACAGAAGAATAAAGTTTCTCAACATTTCAAAACATCATCAACTTGCAAAGACTCAAACTTCTAACAAAACAACACTCAGCAAGTTTCACATCAAAATGTGCAGAAATTCATTAGCTTTCATATGCACTAAACACTATTTGGGTTAGTGTTAAAACAGCCGCTCTATGGTCGTTTTTTTGAAGACCTTCACCAATTCGCATTTATGCGAAGGTGGCGTACGGCTGACAGTGAGCCTTATCGCATTTATGCGAAACTAGCATGCACACCAACTGTGTGGCGTTCGCATTTATGCGAAGATGGCAGCGTAAGGTCGAATCCTATACGTTATGTTTATTGAAAGTTGTTTTTGTTATCTTTCTGGTACGGTAAATTAACATGTGGTCACTAATACCAATATTTATTACCACTGACTGACTGGTTTTTATCTTGCTCAGACGAAAAACACTAATCGATAGTACTAGTAGCACAGATTCTAGTTGGATTCACAATCAATTGCTTAAGATCAAATACACTTTGGAAGTGACAAAATCATTTAAAAGAGTATTCTTTTTATTTAGAACATTGGTATTAAAATTATACATTCCTGTTATTCAATAGCATTACTGTCATTACAAACCTGTTCTAACAACTTCTAAAAATCATATTGTTTGGGAGGTCATATATAGCATATTCCAATCAGGTTACTTGGTAGAAATACATCTGCCCATATTGATTATAAGCCATCACAGGTAAGGTCTTGCCGTTAGTTAAGTGCAATTTCCTCTCTAATATACATACAAACCCCGCCACCTGATCTCTTACGATTTTTTCTTATAAGCAAGTACCCTGGGATCTCAATCCCTGCATCCTGAATCGATTCGTTTTAAATACAAAATAAAAGTTTATTTGAGAGTTGCGTTACAACATTGGGAGCTGTGTTTGTATTTTATATGTCAAAGAGGGAGTAACACGTTATATCGTCATTGCGGACTTATAAAATCTGCATACGCCTTAAAACTAAAAGAAAATGCATACTTTTGGAGTCTGTACTGAGCCCAAAAAATCCGCAATGAAAATATAACGTGTTGAGTCCTAGTCATTTCTTTACTGCTTAGAAATACGTTAAGTAGGAATTCATGACAGCCCGTAGACCCAGTCTTTTCTGTATTGCTATTAGACGGATGTGTTTTGAAGTCCACCTCATTAAAGGGTAAATGATTCAATGCACATTTACAGCATTGAAATGGAAAATCATCACCAGAATTGACAAGCTCATAATACTTCCATCTTGGTATATACTCGCACTTAGCGTGGGTCCAGTTTTCACACTGATCGCACGAAATCGCGCGTCTGGAATTAATACGGTAGGTAGTTTTCGCCGCACGACGTTAACCTTAACTTTAACGTTAATACCCAACATGCAACGCGATAGCTCCACCCCTTTTTTGTAAACAAATCGAAATACGCATGCGCAAACTCGTAAGTAACGTACGTCGAGCACGTAAAATACTGAAATTTACGTACTCCGCAACGCAAGATAAATAAATTATGATGTCATCCAATAACGTTAAGGTTAACGTCGTGTGGCGAAAACTATCTAATGACAGATTACACAGGGATGCTTGGGCGTCCTGGCTTCTGGGAATGGATATAAAAGGCCAAATATTAACACCAAAGAATCTGCCTTAGATTAATAGATGCACACTCTGTACTTGCTTCGTCTTATTTCCTTATTATCCCCGTGATTTAAAAATACACTGTATAGTTTTTCATAACCTGGATCAAAAAGTTTGATCTGCCTACAGTTCACTAAAAGGCATCAAAATCCATATCGTTATCCAAATTATGATAGAGGCATTGTACTTGTACTCACGGAACACAATACAGAATGTAAAAGAAAAGTGTGAACACCATAACGGTACGATCCAGACCAGCCGCAATTTTGTCAGCTTTGGCATATCAAAAATGTATATCAAACATAAATACGCTTCCTAAATCCTAATGAGTTCTTAGAAGCAACAATAAAACATCAGGCATTCAGTACAGAACGTCACTTGTAATTTCCAACATTTAGGCTCCAGGATTGGAGATTCGGTTTCGTTTGGCGGGCTATCTAACTGCAAGCCGTTGAATGTACGCTGGTATGCACAATAAAACAACAGCCTACAGATGCACATTTGCACTCAACGGCAACGAATCAGCTGAATTACAGAGTATTAAGATATTGTTATATAATAACAGATACTTAAACACATTCTATGCAACTGGGTATGCGTTTGTAGTGGCTTTACTGGAAACTATTCACAACAATAATAATGATTAAGTGGTTGTTAGGAGACAGTGATCAGAATGGTATAGGTAGTGGCGTGAATACTGGAGAGAAATGAAAACGAGAGGGAAAATATACACAGACGAATGCCTTTATAGAACAACGAGGCTGCAAATAACACATAAGACTTAATAGACAGAAAGTGAAAGATTTTGATAACAGAATGATACTGAATCCATTTGTAGGACTAACAAATGAGATTTGTACACCGAGCATTGACCTAAAAAAACAATTTCATTCTAAATTCAATGTGATGGTTATCCCAGAAGCAGATCCAGAATTTTAAAATGAGGGGAAACCCATCTATCAGTGTACAGCAAAGTGAAGGGTGACAATAGTATGGGATATCTTTGGAGTTCATTTTACTCTACTACATATCCAAAATATTTGGGTTTTTTTTATTACTAAGAAGGAAACCGATTCAGCCATCCTCTTCATTTGTATTATGTTTTGTGTCCACGTTCCAAATTAATGATGAAAGTAATTGTTTGGCGATAACGGGAACACAAGAGTGGCCGGATGGGCAGTGCTACGAAAAGATGTAACACCGCGCATAACCCCAAAATTGGAACAGGTTTGACATAATGCAAGGTTGGCGACCAAAAACTGCCTATCTGACACATAAATAACTATGGGAAGGTTGGGTGGGTAAGTTTTTATTTTAAAAAAAAAAAGATTATTACAACCTGAAACAACAATTGAGGAAGTAGTACGCCAGAAATACGGATTTGATTGGACAAAATTGCAACAAAACGTTTTATGATCTAAATATAAACCTAATTATAAGTAAAACAATTACTAAAAGTTTATCACAAATTACCAAAATAGGACCTATATAAAGGTGTTTTTTATAACCAAAAGTTTAGCACTGTTTAAAAGTAGACTTTTACACGATTCGTACTGCGGTTTTCAAAATTTTCTTTAATATGATTGGTCAACAGTTAGACGTCAACGTATGTCATATCTGTTTGTTGCCGGAAGAGTGAGACCCGAGTGCGAGCATCGTGATATTTTGCGGGCGAATCAAAGGAGTATTACTCCCGGTTTGCAGGAATTACAGAGCTATAAATATTGGACAATAACTGGAATCATGCCAGAGCAGTTCCATGTATGACCGAGACAAATGTTAATGTAAAGTCTAGGCCTAAGACATTGTATAACATTTCATTTTTTAGTCCCTAGCCTAGGCATCCCTCTCTTGCTTCCCGGTTCAGTCACGCACACCTTCCCGCATTGCAACATTTTCTCGGCCAACCCAAGCATGAACGTATATAGAAAATCTTAATAATGTAGGCCTTGGACTATTTTCAATGTCTCATCAGTGAGCGTTTAAGAGTAGAATAGAACTAGAAATGCATAGGCCTACTGATGTAGAACTACTAGTTTATTTATCGTTGAAGTAGTGTATATAGTTACTATATATAGGACAAATACAAATAAGCCTCATTATTAATAAATTCTTAATGGTAGTAAAATATTTGGTGCTAAAAACATTTTTGGTTAAATTATCATTGTAGTTTACAAATAATATACATAGGCCTATTCAGCTTCTAGGTGAAATGAAATGCATCTTCACACCTAAAAAAAATGTCACTTGATAATAATATTAATGTCATTGTTATTTTTTACCTTATTATTATTATTTAAAATTATAAACATCAGATACATTGGATGGCTCAAATTACATAGACCTAGACTCGAAAAAATTATTTATTTTTCAACAATCTTTAATGAGGGTGATTCATCTAGCCGAATTTGATTATTAGCGCCCACAACACACACAGTAAAACAAGACAAAACAGAGTATGAAATTAATTAATTAATTAATCCGACGGTCGGTAACCTTTTTTACTCCTTAGAACCAGAATTTTTTTCCATAGCTCCCCACTACCCAAGACCTCCAGATAATATATAAATGCCATCGAAGATACAAAATATACGACCAATGTTACACAGTAGAACCCTACTTTGGGGCACCGCTTTTTGTAAAATGAGGAGAATTATATCTTTTAACACTACGACCAACCCCTATTAACTGGACGGGAACACGCTCTTGGTGCGCCAAATGGTCAAATCCATAGGTAGCCTTCCAGTTGTTCGAAATCCAGTTTGTCGAAACCCAGTTTGCAGAATTTAACCCACTTTGCCGAAAAACCAGTTGGCCGAATCTAGTTCACTGAAAACATAAAATCCCAGTTGGCCGAAACCCGGTTTGCCGAACCCAGTTTGCTGAATTTGAATTTTGTCGTCATCGTCGTACAAAAGCGCAGCACGCTACTATTACATAAAATGTAATAAACAGCAATTATGTAGGCGAAATCGAATGTAAACTCAGACTAAACTATTTTGAACTAAACGTAATAACAGTAATTATTGTAGGCAAAACCGAATGTAAACTCAGGCTTAACAACCACAAAAAAAAATAGTTAAGACCATCAAAACGGCTTCATGTTGCTCACCACTTTAATTTACCGAGCCATACTATCAGTGATTTAGGCTTTATAATCTTAGGCACCAATTTCAAATCTACTGTACTAAGGCTAGAGGACTGGGCGGAT
>NW_022689194.1:13457-16477 GCF_011630105.1 Anneissia japonica | reverse complement strand
TTAATCGTACCTATCATTGTATTTAAAATTAAAATTGAATTATTGTTGTAGATCCATCTACCCTGAAATTAAATATTACAGAGGTTATAATATCTAACAATTTCCGTGTTTACATTCTGGGACGTGACGTACGTACGAACCTGCGTACTTGCGTACGTACTTACGTGTGTTGCGTAAATGAGTACGCGCAGACTGTTGAAGGTATGTTAACCAATCAAAAGTGTCAGCGGCAAATCAAATTAAAGCGCTTCGTAACCAAGACACAGCACACAAACCGTCAGCCCAGTGAAATAGTTCAATTTTCTTTGCTATAAAAATCACCTTTCCCGTAGGTGTATTTTGGTAAACTTTTTGTATGATGTAGAGATAAAATTATTCAAAATAAATATATTTATAAAAAAAATGTTTTGCTGCAATTATGTCCGACTTTGGTGCTTCAAATCCGTATTTCTGGTGGACTAAAGAATGCGATGCGTTTTACCAAAATTAAACGCCGCTAACTACCAATTCGAACAAATGAATGAACGCCAGCACAAAGCGCACCAGGCACGTTCACTAAGGTCAGGTTCACACGAGAGCCCTAGTATCCGGATCTGGCCCGGGATTTATCAATTTCAACTTAGCAAATTTCTTAAGTCAAAAAACATAATATGTCCCTAAGCAAATATCATAAGATGATTTATCAAACCATATTAGCAAAATCTTAATGTTAAAGTCGTCTTGGATGGCGCATGCGTACAATCGACTTTTTCATTTTAAGCAATTTTAAAGCTGAGCCATATTGATAAATCGGACTTGACAAAAAATGGACTTAAGACGAATTTAAGCTGACTTCTAGTTTGATAAATCCGGCCCCTGGAGCTAACCATCAGCACCTGTGTGAGAACGCCCCATCGGTTAGCGCTAACCGTTACCAGGATGATATGGATAAGCTAACGGTGTTAGCAAGCGCTATCATTTAGCAAGTTGAGCAAGTTTCTATCATCAACCAATCACACGTACGCGTTTCCAATTTTCAGTATCCTCTTGGCTAGTGATTCGATCATCATATCTTCTTGGTATCCGGATCGGGATTTTCTCGTATGAACGCACAGCAGCTAAAAGTTAGCAGGATCCGGATTCTGCTACCCGTTAGCAGCTGTGTGTGAACTTAGCCACTAAACTCGACTGAATAGAACCAAAAAAAAAATTACCTCTGGCCTAAAAAAAAATAGTTTGTTATTACAAACTTCCGTGTTCTGTTGAAAAGCCTCCATTCTTCCTTTTAGCTTATTGAGAAGGTTTGAGCAGTAGGTCTATACATAAGGAAAGTACACTATTTTTATTTCAAGATCGGTCTGCTATTCTTGGTTGGGATTGTCAGTAGTTGATTTTATTCAATGACAAAAAGACCAAGTTAATAGCTTTGTGACGATCAAAAACCAAGGAGTTTGGATTTCTCCATGTGTATTTACAACTCGAAAGCAATATTAAATGTCGATTGTAAGCGTAGATCGGTCATGGTTTGGTTTAGTATTGCTTTTGCTAACAAACTCTAAAGACTCTCCCGTTTGTTCGTATCAGAGTAATCATTAGAGAGGTTTCGCCCGTCGTCACGACACCAGGTGGCGCTCTCTGTTGTCATTCATTACGCCTGAATGACTTCATAGGCTTTCTGGAATAGGCATTTAAATCTAATATTTTACCATCAAAATGTACTAAAAACACAAGAGCTCACATTATATTAGTTATCGAACACACATTTCATCATCAATTAAAATTTACAAAGAAAAAGTAAGATCCTAATAATTACGTTAAAAATTAGGATCAATGGTTTGTCAGTAGCAAAATGGCGTCCGGTTGAACTCATTTTGCAACGAAAACAACGGAGTAGTATCAAGTGGTGTCGTGACGTAACACTGAATTACTCTATTCTGTGCTTTTTTTTTCAATCACAGCGCAATTCAAGCGTACCCTGGACCTAGGGCCTTAGCTTAGGCCTACTACTAGTACTATATTCTGTCCTCTCGTCATGCTTTTCAAAGTTTTATTATATGTAAGGCTTTGGAAATTGTTGCTGAAAAATACTTTGTTGCCCAGAAGTGTTGAATATAAAATTACCTGGCTACAAGTAATCCTAGGCCTACACAAAATCCCGACACCACCAAGGTCAAACACCGACGTTTTGATACCCCAAATAAGATGCATCCTATCGTAATTTGCTGTCTTGAAATGTCACAAAAATGGCGCGTACGTATTCAAAGGTACATTTTTTTTACACTTAAGTAAAACGTGAAAAAATTATCGAAATTCCTACTAGAAATCCTAAATTTCCCCACACGTTTTTCACATACGTGTAGTGAGCGAGATATTATGCGTGTCGTCCACACGTGTAGCGGATAGTACCCGGCGTATGCCGTCAAAACGATGACATTTCCGTCACACTAACCGCACGCGTTCGCGAATGAAACCTCCCTGTTAACAAAAAATTTACATACAGATATAAGAGTAATAAAGCATTGATTGAAGTATTTAAAATTTATACTCATTTATCTAATATAAAACACGATTGATGGCATACTGTACCTTCGGGATTGGAATCGTTTGTCTGGCTGACTCATGTACAAATACCACCGTTAGTAAACTGTATATGATCTGAAATATTAAATAAAAGTGTCCAACATATTGATGTTAGTAGTAAGTGGAGCTTCTTAAAATAAGAAAAGATGAGATTATAAATGGTTTTAACCAAATGCTACTGCTATGATCGTCGTCAGTATCAGAACAATCAATTTCATGTTTAAAATTAATAGATAATGCAAAAATGCTTTCTTACAAAAGCGATGCATAAAATAAAAAACGGGAAAATACAAAGCTTCCTCAACATGATGTCAGCAGATGACTGGCTATCGTAAATCCAAATATTGTCTGATGTCCGATTGCTATATAGTCTATATCTGATGTTAATTGCTCTTCCAATTAAGCTATAAAAATATCAAATAAAATATTTGAATGAAGACAAACACACGCACATATTATAT
>NW_022689194.1:11556-13342 GCF_011630105.1 Anneissia japonica | reverse complement strand
TTCGATTTCAATTTGAAATGCACAGCATGGGGCAATCCTCTAGGTGACGTGACCTAGGGTTTTTCAACAAATACCGTATATACTCGCGTATAAGACGAGGCTGATAATAGCAAATTACGATCGAAAAACAGGGGGTCGTCTTATATGCACCACACTCAAAATTTAGATTTTTATAATCATATTCGTCTTATCCGCGGATTGTCAGTAACCCGTGAACTTACTACCGTAATGAAGCAACTAAATGTTGTATGAATAAACGCAATTTTAAATACGGGGAAATACGATTTTGATGGTAAAGATTTAGAAAACTCGTACACTGTTAATTTCAAGGAGTCAATTTAACTCCAAAAGTGGAGTTAATAAAAAAGGTAGAGAACGACTCCTTTTCCGGAGTAATATTTACTCTTATATTTTTACTTCCCAAAGAGAGAATCATTAACTCCAAAAAGAGGGTGATTCCCATCCCCTTTTTGGGGTTAATATTACTACCTTTGGGGAGTAGAAATATAAGAGTAAATATTACTTCAGAAAAGGAATCGTTTTGTATCTTTTTTATTAACTCCACTTTTGGAGTTAAATTTAACTCCATTTTGGGAGTTAAATTGACTCCTTGGAAATAATTTCAATAGACCACAAATCAATAAAGACCACACAAAAATTCCATAAATAATCATTCCCTTATTTTTCACAAAATACATATATTTTATCTTTACCCGTATAAACCATGTCTATAATGGCAGATTAGCGAGAGAAATACCCTTTCAAAATGAATGAGGTTATAAACTCTTATGTTCCAACTAGCAAGTCCCAAACAGTGTAATGACATGCTTGTTTGCTTCTTTCATCTAAACATTTTGGATTCTAGGACAATATGGTTGTTTGCTTTATTAGGATACTGAATGTTAAAAACATAGAATGTGCCCAGTAGAAGGGCTAGAGCCAGTGGCCTTCGCAAATCTTCTCAGCGCTCTGAGACTTAGTTGTATAGAGCGCTATATAAAAACTTGCATATTATTATTATTATTATTATTATTATTATTATTATTATTATTATTATCCTCCCCTCGGCAGCGAAGTAGAGTGGGATGATTTCTTTAAGGTTGCCTGACCTCACCATAATTTCGTCAATGGATTCATTCTCCTAAATGAAACTAAAAATTAATAACAAAAATTTAACAAATAACAGATACAGATTTTAAACTGAAAAAAAAAACACAAGCAAATTGTATGGGATTTATGGGCATGGCAATAACAAGATTTTTTTTTATTATGTAACAACTTTCATTGCAAACGTAAACAAATACAATCTATCTGAGCTCTTCACTTTGAAAGCTGTGTATGTTTGTGATGTTGTTTTTGCTGCTACTTTTGATACTACACTAAGGGTCAAGTTGATAATGTCGTTATTCCAAGGATTTATAACTGTTACCAGGATAGGAATCTGGCTGGTTTAAGTCGTCTAACTTGAATTAGCCTTATGTGTGGTATTGTTATGCTAAGTTATTTTATAGGCATCAAGCTACTGTATTATGACTTCATATTTGTTGTAATTTAAAGTGGCGGATCCAGTAATACGAAATTGAAGGGCCCGGAAGGGTGCTTTCACAGATAGAAAATCTATACTACCTCAGCCCCACCATGGTTGGGGCTGAGGTAAGAAAATTTGTGATGGCTGGAAATTTCACTTCCAGACATAAAATTTGAATATAATTATCTTTATATCTCTATTTTTGTATGAACAGTTTAGCGGTGGGGGCGGGCCGGCTGGGTCCCCTTGATTTTGCCA
>NW_022689194.1:8049-11526 GCF_011630105.1 Anneissia japonica | reverse complement strand
GGGCTGAGGTAAGACAATTTGTGATTATGGCACCTCTAGATGGTGGGAAATTACACTCTCAGTCTTAAAATTTGAATATAATTTTGCTTATATCTCCATTAAAAAATATTGAACAATTTAGCCCCCGCACCCCGACCCCCGCACTTGAATGCGTCACATATTTCCGAACAAAGTCGATGTCGAGATTGCTTCCACGATCTAAATGAATTATTTATCATAAGAGTTATCTTTAAAATGGGTTCCCCGACGACAACTTCACTTGTCCTCCGATGGATAAAAATTACCCTTCTATTAGCCCGGAAATGATCTGGTCCAGGAAGGCGAAATAAAGGGGACCCAGGGAGGGTTTTGCGCAATCTCCATGGTATGACATCACAGTTCTTTTTCACGGCATCTGGTAGACATATGCTTGTTGTTTTGTTCAGGGTTTAACTGATCGTCTCGTTTAAAAAGTTGATTTTTGTGTTTATACCAATATTACGTTCGAAATTAAGGAGAGATTCGGATTTCAGAATACAATACATGTGCTATTTTAAGTAGTATAATAACCATGTTTTAAATAACGAAATCGCCGAAGAAAGATCGTTTTAGCGTTCTGTCTTAGCGTGGGAATGATAGTTTTAGCATGTCAAGTGCATTCAATGATCAGAATGTTTGCTTCAAAGCACATACATGTCCATACGCATGCCCAGAACGATCTGTAAATCTGTACTGAACATGTGGTGAAAATAGGGTCGCTTAGTGAGGTGATATCGCCGCTGCTCGCGATAACTTAAGAAGAGCCAAGCCTAGCCTAGGCCTAGCCTAGACGAAGCTTAAATTTGTTTACAGAAATAAAGTATCTCAATTCGCTGTTGGCAAATTTGCGAATGGCTAGCGTGAGCGTAGTTACTAATAGATTGATTATACAAGGTTGTTAATGTTACCAGTCAACATGATGGGATATTATATAAGCCAACATTCAGTCCTGATCATTAGCCTGGGTTCCAAGCCCTAATTTTAGGTTACTTACTCTTTATTGCACTTAGTGCGCGCCATACCTAATTTAACTGGCGTCCCATACTCGATTTCTTTTTTTTCGAATTTGGGCCTGGGCAAACGATTCATGCATGCAATTTCCCACATCAAATTTGATGTGGGATATCGTATGCAAGACTGATTTTGTAAATCACGTGATTGGCTAACTTCGTGCATATTAATCAATCTTGGTAAATTTTCAAAATTGAAGATGCGGATGTCTCGTCTAGAACAAGCTAACCAGCTCCCTTTTGGCTACCTATACTTGAATAAAAACAGTTAGTATATAGTTCTGGCCTGCTGAGAACGACATGGACTGATAACCGTAGGCTCATTACGACAATATTTCGTGTCTAAATTCGATAAAACGGCAGTGAAGGTCGCCAAAAACCACTAAATTTGGTCATTTTTCAACTTCTTTTTGTAATAACTTCGCAAATACTTTTTTTTTATCTTTCGTGGGGTCATCCCACCTTTATTCATCACAAAGAAAAAAACATTATTTATAAGCAACATTGTGGTTACACAATCATCTTTAATGCAATATGGCAATGTAAAAATACTGGAGAAATTTTTGGCATACGATTTTAAAATGAGTTGTTTAGTTAAAAGTTATTCAAAATATTTGCGGATATGTTTTTCTATCATAAAAAGTTGGAAAACTGAGGTGTAACACCATTTGTTCAGATGTTTTAGGACGTTTGCTTTGTAAATGCAAAACGTTCCTAATGAAAACAGATGGTCTATATAAACGCTGTCTCTTATACACATCTAGACCACACAAAAATTCCATAAATAATCATTCCCTTATTTTTCACAAAATACATATATTTTATCTTTACCCGTATAAACCATGTCTATAATGGCAGATTAGCGAGAGAAATACCCTTTCAAAATGAATGAGGTTATAAACTCTTATGTTCCAACTAGCAAGTCCCAAACAGTGTAATGACATGTTTGTTGGCTTCTTTCATCTAAACATTTTGGATTTTAGGACGATATAGTTCTTTGCTTTATTAGGATACTGAATGTTAAAAACTTGCTTTACATTTTCAGTTTTTGAGAATATAATATTTTTCCATTCCTGTGGAATTGCCATCATTAAATTAGAAAATTCTGATATCCAATTTGATTTATTATTTAACAATAATAATAGTTTATTTGAATTAATGAAGTCGTAACCAATCACAATATCTTTCATTTTGCGAATACCGGATCTAATCCAGTTTCTATATAACAGAGAAAATCCATTATACATTATTAATTTGTTTCCCCAAATTTGCTGCTCCATAATTTCCTCATAGCATGTTGGATGTTTCATTAAACTTTCGTTACATTGGGCTACTGCATGAAGTAATGACAAGTAAAAACCGTGTAATTTTTTTCAGGGTTTTTGCTTCCAATTCATATGTGATACATTTTCAATTATATTTCTTGGGGCAAGCTTATTAAAGTACATCATTGGCAAGTGTTTCCAATTTGCTACTTCATCATTATACAAACGTTTTACCCAAGATAATTTAAGGGAAAGCACTTGGGATTTAAAATCAGGGGCCCTAATACCACCGCACTCATAGGAATTAATGAGAGTTAATCTTTTTATTTTTTCCTTTTTTTTTTTATCCCATATGAAGTCAAAAACAATACGATCAACTTCTTTGATGACTCTTTCAGGTATTTCAATAATACTTGCATTGTACATTAAATTAGACAATCCAAGTCTTTTTAGAATTAAAATTTTTCCAAAAATCGTTAAATTTCTTTTTCGCCACGTATCTAGTATATTTTTTAAAGATTCAATTTTTTCAAGCCAATTTTTATTAAAACACAAGTCATGGTCATGACCAACATATATTCCGAGGATTCTGAATGCATCTGATACCCATTTGATATCGTATGGACTATCAGTTCTTTTTTTCCATTGTCCTAACCACATAGCATTTGTTTTTTCTTTATTTAGTTTTAATCCAGAAACTTTTCCGAATTCCACAATTTTATGTAAGCTTTTTTGTATACTGATTTTATCATTGATAAATAGAACCGTGTCATCGGCAAGTTGTGCAATTTTCACTTCATTTACACGTGGGCCTTCTATACTTGGTAACATAATGCCTTTAATCAATTTATCATGTCTAAGTCTTACAGCCATTATGCGGATAGAGGGCAGCCTTGTCTAACGCCTCTGTTCATTTTAAAACTACTTGAACACCAACCATTATTCATAATAATACTTTCGGTATCACAATACAAAACATTTACCCACTTAATAAAATATGGGCCAAAGTTTAAATGTTCCAACGTACTAATCAGGAAGTCTCTGTTGACAGTATCAAAAGCTTTAGTAAAGTCTACGCTAATCAGAGCTCCTGTTAGGCTGTTAATATCCATATATTCGATCACATCTTCTATCAACCTAATATTTTCGCCGCCAAAACGGCCTTCAATGTATCCTTTTTGATC
>NW_022689194.1:0-7745 GCF_011630105.1 Anneissia japonica | reverse complement strand
CAATTGCTTAAATTTTCATGTTGACCCTTTTTATAAATTAAATTTATTATCCCTCTTCGTTGTGAATTTGATAATTTTCCCATTTCTAAACACCAGTTTAATGCGTTACATACCAAAGTATCTATTTTGGGCCAGAACGATTGATAAAACTCCACTGTTAGGCCGTCTGACCCAGGTGCTTTATTGGTTTTCATATTTCGTATTGCATTTTCACATTCATGGATGGTTAATTCTCCTTCACAACATTGTTGTTCAGGAATAGTTAGTTTAAATGATTTTGTTAAATTTAAATATTCATGAATTTCAGTCTTACTAATTTTTTCAGAAGCATATAAGTTCTTAAAATGTTGTACTTCTTCGGACAGAATGTCTTTAGTTTTTACAGCGTATGTTCCATCAGACCTTATGATTTTTTTAATTTCTTTTTTTTTTTTTACCATTATTGTTTTCTAGTCCTAGGAAGTATTTTGAATTTGTTTCCCCTTCTTCTACCCATTTCGTTCGGGATCGGATTTGAGCACCTTTGGCCTCAAACGCATATATATTTTCTAGTTCTTTTGTTTTCATTTTAATCTCTTTTAATTTCTTTTTTACAATTTTTATTTTTTATATTTTCTTTACCAAAGTGTATTGCATACTCTTTGACTTTTGTTTTAATTATTTCCCACTTATCTATTGGATTAAGACATTTTATTTTTTGTTCACAATCATCAATGATTTTATTAATGTTACTAGTAAAAGTGATATCATTTAGGTAGCTTGAGTTGAATTTCCATAACCCAGGGCCTCTTTTTTCTCCAAGTCCATCAAGTTTAATTGAAACACCTTGATGATCGCTAAAAATGGCAGGTCTAATGTCGCAAGAGATAATATTATTCCTCTCATATAAGGTTTTTGATACAAACCAGTAATCAAGCCTCTTAAATAAATGTGATGATTTTCTGCGCCATGTAAATTGCATTTTATCTTGGTTATAAAATCTCCAACAATCAATTAGCTTTAGATTTTTCATAAGGCCTTTTACAGTGAACACTGAATTATCTATTTTTGTTTTGCTACCCTTTTGATCGTACAGATTATCCTGAATACAATTCATGTCTCCTCCAACAATAATATATGGTGTGTCGCAACATTTTTGGATGTGCTTTTGGAGAATTCTAAAAAATGAACTCCGTGATTTACTGTCATTCGGCGCATAGACATTTACTAAAGTATATTGAGTACCACAGACTTCGATATTTAAAATAATAAATCTACCTGAGCTATCATTTTCTTGATTTAAGCATTTGTAGTCTAGATCTTTTCTAAAAAGAATAGATACCCCTCTGCTAAAGGAGGTGCCAAAACTATGGTACGCATCTCCCACCCATATACAATTATTTATATTTGTAAGATTTTTAGTAAAATACGTCTCTTGGACAAGGAAGATGTCTACCTTGTTGTCTTTTACCCAATTAAAAATCTCATTTTGTTTTTGCTTGACTCTTAGGCCACGAACGTTTAAAGTTAAACAATGCAGACCATTGGGTTTATTTTTACCCATGCTTTTTAAATTATAGGATTGTTAAAAATACAATATGGAAGACACGGAAGTAAGTATACTTGCGTAATGTAGGCTTATAACAATATATCTTTACGTTGACTTGCTTCTTACGCGCTTCCTTTCCTTTTTGCGTTTCTGTACAGGACTTGGTGTGGTAATTAGTTTTCCGGTCTCGATTTGAGCACCTTTGTCATTTTCTGCATCATTTCCATTTCCTGGTTTCTGTTGAGTTGGTTTAATGAAGGTGGTGATTCGTGTTTGGACGTTATCATGCTTGCAAGGGTTGTCGGAGGTGACGTCGTTTGTTGTTTCAACATCATCTATTCCGCTGGGAACGTTGTCTTCGTCACAGCTGTTTACCTCATTGCTCTCGCTATCGTCGCTTCCGAAACTCCATTTCTGGTCATTGTCATTTCCCTTCTCAACAATGCTCTTCCACATTTTCTGGATGAATTTTTCTCCAGGTGTCTGTCAAAAGAGCGTATCACACCTGCGCTCATCACTAGCGGTGTTTTCGGAGAATTCCTTATCATTTGTAATGTCTGAATTACAAGCTAGAGGCGAGGAGATCTTACTGTTACCTGTTCCTTTAATATCTTGCGGTTCTTCCTTACAAAACTTGGCGGTATGGCCCTCTTTACCGCATCTGTGGCAGACAAACGGCGTCCTGTTTGGACATGTGTTGAGTTTATGGCCAACTTCATTACAGTTGAAGCATCTGTTTATGTCTATCTGGTCTTTGTGGAACAGCCTAGCTCGAAAACCGTTAATCATTGTAAAGCGCGGTAGACTACCTTTGAAGTTTTCCACTATAACAGCTCTGTCACCATTTACAAACCTGGATAGCTTACCGTTGATACGAAACTTTACGTACTGTACATTTTCAAGTATTTTGCACCCAAATCGTTTGAGACAGATTTTGATTTCGTCGTTGTGAACAGAGATAGGCACATCTTTTATGAGTACACGCGTCCCTTTATCAACTGGCAGATAGGGATTTTTGTCATAAACTGTTGTATTTCTTCCGTTGAGATTGAGTCCTGCTGACAGAACCTTCACTCTATCTCCGTGGTTATTAATGTACAGCCTCCACAGGTTCTTGATTTTTTGTATGCCTATTAGGTTATCACCATTTATAACTTCACGAAGGGCAAAATAGATTATTTCCTCGCTCAAGAAGTCATCATTTTTTTCGCGGACGTCATCGTCTTTTAAGAAGATGGGTTTTACGCTTGAGTAAGTCGGATCCTTTTGTTTGTTCGTTACGTAATTTGCTTTGTGTTCACTGTCTTTGTTTGTGTCAGATATTACGTCATCAACCAAGGTATCCTTAGTTGTTCGGGTGAGCGGATCTTTATGGGTGCTGGTAGGCCTATTGCTGCTGCTTGCGGGTGCCTTATTCGCCATTTTGGGATGTCTGGTAGGCTTAGACATGGCTCTGTCGCAACTACCACTTCGCAAATACTTTATCGATTTTTTTTTTGGAAAAGATAAAACTGATCGGAATTTAATAATCATTACAACAATTACAAATTTATAAGTGTAATGTTAACACCTTTATCGGACTTTTGATTTTTATCAAACCCACTCGTGTATTTTTTCAGCGTAAAAACAGTGAAATCTGCCGAAATATCCCAGCTGTCTTTCACATAAATCCCTCTACAGTCGAAAGTTGTGGGCCGATTTCTTTTTGGAAAAGTCCATTCGAAAGCCCTTTTTGTCTTCTAAATGTATTCTAAATATAAGATTGATCGGTTGAGCAGTTTTATCGGACCAATCAGGTTTATGAGAATCATCCAAAACTCCTCACCATATGCTTAAGCATTACAAGTATATGGCAGTCTGACGCTCACGTGGATGCAGAGCTTGAAATATACTCTGGAAAAACAGATAAAATGACTAAATTATCCTTATTTTTAAACACTAAAATTATGATCATTGGCAAAAGAAAAGGATAGAAATTCAAATGATGTAAATCATATGCAGTAAAAACGTATAGATTTTTAGTACCAGCAGTATATAAATGTCAGTTTTTGTAAAACACCCCATTTTTTTGAGCGGTTCACTGGTTTGAGATGGTCGATTCCATTTTTTTATGTGTACATGACTACGTACATGTGAGTGGTGAAGACTGTAAAGCAGGGTAGAATATGTCTTCTTTTGAGGGTAAAAATAAAACTGTGAATGGTATTTAGATAATTATGTATGTTGTTTAGAATAAAAATTGAAAGTCCATATGAAAATGTTACGGCGTTTAATTTGTAGTTGTGGAACCCCCTAAATTACAAATGAACTGTTTCAAAGCCGTTACGCGCTTGACTGATCACCCACAGTGTACCGTTAGCCCATGAGAGGAAGCTACCTTGAGGTCGAATTCAGGGAATAAAATTGCACTGCTAGCAAAATATTGTCGTAATGAAACTTGCTCACCGCTAGCTGCTACACAGATTTAGGCCTTTAGAGTAGAATATTGTTAAAAAGGTAGGCCTCTGTAAGTTAGAACTTAAAAATACGCCAAGCCTCTACTAGATACACATCTAGATGTGTATAAGAGACAGGTCTAGGCTAGGCCTACTACTCAGACGAGGCCTGAGCCATCCTCCTGGAAAGTTAAAGTTTTGTTGTATTTGTATGGTATGCCGTCTAGGCTTAATTGTTTTTGCCATTGCCAAAACTAGTCTTACTAGGGTCTATTCTAAATATTTTAGGCCCGTTTTATTAGGGAGGACTATTCAAATTTAGTCATGCCTAACTAGTGGCGAGTGACTCAGTTTCGTGGCTCCAAAAATATGAACATTTGATTGGTTGAAATTGTTTATTTCGGTCCGCCCATTTATCCAAATACGGAATATAAGATTACGTCATTCTTTTGGCATCCTGGTGGCGATTTTTTTTTCCGTACGAAACATTTTTGGTAAAATCAATGTGGAAATGAAGAATATATTTCAGTCTAATGTTAGTGCAAAATATCATTAGGCCTGTCTCTTATACACATCTAGATGTGTATAAGAGACAGGAACAAGATCAGACACTTCGCAATGTCGTGACGCTCGAGTTTTACTATTACTGTATTGCTCTTTCTATGTTTACCTACGGTAGGCCTATGAAATCTCACGGACTTATGGGATGTACGTGTGTAACTAACTGACCTTCTTGGATGTTATTAAATGTTAGTATATTATCTACAACAACAACAGCTAGTACCTCCTGTTATAAAGTGTAGTAAGGTACAGTAATACTAAAGGCTAGAGAGAAAGAGGCCTAACAGGCTGAGATCTTACCTAGGCCCCCTCATTAAACTAGGCCTAGGGTCATAGGCTGACACCAACATACTGACATTGACTGAAATTTTTTGGGGAAAAATAGGACAAAATTGAAGCATGAAATAAAAAATAGAGCGCATAAGAGAAATATTATTAAATAAATAATATAGCATTCCGGCGTTATTGAACTTGTCCAAACTATCATTGTAATGTAATTAATGTTAAATAATAATAATAATCATTTCAGCATTAATTACCTTGGCCTAAGCCTTGTAATGAAGAACCTACAGATACCGTACTATTTACTTAGCCTATAAATAATAATCGCCCAAGGGGAATATTTTTTGTGTACTTCCCCTTAACGTCGTTTTTTAAATTGTTCTCTAATTCCTCCATTGTCTAAGTTCCCCTTAACGTACAGGTAATAATAATTAATAACAATAATAATAATAATAATCATTTCTGCATTACATGTAATTAACTTGGTCTAGCCTTGTAATCACAAGAAACTGCCGATTACTATGCCTAATATTAATAACTAGCTCATTTTTACATTCATTTGGTGCTCTGCCATTTTGGCAGGTCTTATGGCATCCAGTATTTTAGAGCTGCCTATTCTGAGCTCTTCTCTTAATTTGAAAATAACTGTCACCCTGTTTCATATGATGAAGAAAAACGCGCTTTTTCTTACTCTTTGTGCTTTTCCCAGAAAGCGTCTTAGTAGGCCTAGGTAATTATGCAAAACCAAGGCCTAACTAAAAAATTAAAATTGTCATAGTATGTAACTCAAGTTAAAATAACACTTTTCATTACTCGTGCAGCTTAATCAAATATTATATGTCATTTCAAACGACCCATTGGTATTAACATATAGTAACATCAATGTATTTTTAAAAATTAGACAGCGACGTTCTCTCAGAAGTTGTTTTGTAGGCGTTTATCTGTTGATGACCTTTTGACCTCCTGAATTCTGCAATGAGAGTTTCGGGTCGATTCAGCCGAGACAGCCCGAGTGGAGTTTCATGTAAATGTTTCGTACGGAAAAAGAAATTCGCATCCTGGTGCCTGACTTCAGTGTTTTACAAGTCGCTTATTCCGTCTATCTCTAAATTAACTTTCTCGTTGGTGGCGCTGTCCAGAATGAGAAAAATAATTTTAAAAAAATAAGAGACTTGTGGCAAGTATATCCTGATCATGTGACTTTATTTATTGCGGAGTAAATTACTTTTTTTTATGGTAATTTTTCGTCGTGTCCCGTACGCCATGCAGACGTCTAAAAGTTAGTCCTAAAACTAAATTTAAAAAGATAAAAACTTTTTACTTCAGATCCTCTACTTTTAGTCTATAAATAATGCTAGAGCAAATTTTTATAAATTAACTTCCAAGAAATTAACCTATAAATTATGTCCCGTACGCCACGTGCCGTGGCGTACAGGACATGTCCGTATGCCACACCATGATATTTGCTGTTTTAAACACATATATCTGCTATAAAATAATGTATTTAAATTGGAATTAATATACTATGACTATCCTGATTAGTAGTATCATAGAGGAATTAGTTTAGAGTGATATCTTAGTATATTGTTTAAGAAAAGTTTTGTAAATTAATATTAGTTCAATTCAATGTAGATCCACTATATACTATCATTACAGGGAAATGCCTATATATTTAAGTACTCAAAATCTCAAAAATTATGTTTACTATGGGGAAATTTTTTTAACCCCAGCATAATCCAAAGACACGTTACCTGTACATAATTTAGGATCAGGGTAGGCCTAAGCAAATGAAAAAAAATCCTATATATATGTAAAATGGATTATTCTGTATATAAATTTTGGCTTCATTCAGAGATGGGCCGTACTTTGGCTGTCCCGTACATCTCAGTTGCATAAATGTTTTAAAAGGTGGCAATTATTTTAAAGAAACAGGTGCTTTTCTTAAGTATGGTTACATTAAGTTTGTATCAGTTAAAGGAAATGTCTCGTACGCCACGTTTTGGCTGTCACGTACGCCACACTGACCCCAAATTTCTAAAAGGCGGTAATTAAATAATATCAATGTGTATCTGGAAAAAAAAACTGGTTTTAAATTCTTCTTAGGTCTCCAACCTTACACAACCAAAATCTTCAAAGAAAAATAGAAGCAGAAAAATAATCTGGTACAACCCACCATTCAGCAAAATAGTGAAAACCAACATCGGAAAATCATTTCTTAACCTGGTCAAAAAGCATTTCCCGAGTGGCAACATTTTACATAAGCTCTTTAACAAGAACAATGTCAAAGTCAGCTATAGCTGCTCAAGAAACATGGGCAGTATAATCATAGAGAAAATATTTTCTCTATGGTATAATCAAAGCCACAACAAACAGCTTCTGGTTGCTAAGCAACAACAGCCAAAAACTCTCTGCAATTGCAAGAAAAAAGATGAATGTCCACTCTCTGGAAATTGCCTCACCTCATCCATCATCTACAAACCCACTGTCTACGCAAATGATGACAAAAAATGCTACATCGGGCTCACTGACACACCGTTCAAAACCCGATACACAAACCACAAATACACTTTTAACACCCACAAACACAGAAACAGCACCGAACTCTCCAAATACGTATGGAAATTAAAAGATAGCAACACACCCTACAACATTAAATGGTCTATCATCGACAGAGCATCGGCTTACTCCCCAAAAACAAAACGCTGCAACCTGTGCATAACCGAGAAACTTCAAATAATATATTCAGACAAGCAGTCAACACTAAACAAAAGAACCGAGCTATTGTCTAAATGCAGGCACAGCAACAAATACCTACTTAAACTCACTTGCATTTTCACCTGTCTTAGCATTTATATACTCGCACAATCCTTGTATTCTCTCACTCTTGAAGATTGCATTAGCATGAAACAGTCTGTAGAGTGATAATACCCAGTTCCAGT
>NW_022689193.1:0-777 GCF_011630105.1 Anneissia japonica | reverse complement strand
AGCTTGGTGTCTCTGATCGCCGAACTTCGCTTGGAAGAAGATGCCGAAGACGAACGCCCGGAACGTCGAAAGCTATACGAACAAGGTACGCGTCGGCGACGACGACGACGACGAGAAATCTCGCGGAGATCTATTGAGGGAACTTACCGATCTCAAGGACGAGATGTCGTGCAAGGTGTGCATGGATTGCGATTCGAACGTCCTCCTGACTCCGTGCAACCTGTCTCTTATTCTGCTGCGACTCGTGTTCCGTCAGGTTAGCGTCGTGTCCGATCTGTCGTACAAAAGTCGGTGAAGTCGTCAAAGTTTACCACAGTTAGGTTTAGGTCATGGAGACGATGGCCGAAACGACGAGAATCTTGAGAGTGTTTGCAAAAGCGATAAAAGAAGCCGAGTTGCACGGCGATAAGGTAAACCGATTTTTTTTCGACGAGTACCAACACGTCATCGACCCGACCGTCAGCGACGAGGAGTGGGAAACCAGACATCCCGATATTTTTGTACTATCCGTAAAAAGAGGTATCTGAAATGGGGACATTTGAAAGTGATAAAAGAGATCGACAGATTGAGGACTGCGTGCAAGTCGGAGTCTCGTCGCGTGCTTTCACCTCCCTTTCAGATCGCCAGAAGGTGCATCGTGCATCGCGACCCAGACGACCCTTTCAACAGGACGGCGACTAACCGAAGCAAGGAAGGATTGGACGTTCGACCAAAAGGATACGATCGCCCGTCCGCGGTGAATTGGATATCTTCCGTTCTCGGCGACTGGCCTTGCGA
>NW_022689192.1:4246-5755 GCF_011630105.1 Anneissia japonica | reverse complement strand
GGAAAAATAACAGCATAGCATGATGTATAGATATATAAAGGTTATTTTAGTGCAATAAAATAAATGGCATGTTTTGGCCATTTTCTATGAAACACGATTTGTGACTGGTTTTTGGCTGGTCTTTGCCACATGTAGTTAAAGCTGGCAAAATTACGAGTTCATTAATTAAAGCTATCCTCGATTGTGTTTTCAATGAATTATTGATATAATTTCCTTATTATTTTTAATAATAAAATGTTCAAACGTTTGATTGTCATAACATTTAAATATAGGTAAAATTAAATTAGAACAGTGGCTTTTAAAAGGGTTCAAAGATAGGCCTATACAGATGGCGATAAATATTAATGAAAAAAACTAACTTTAAGCCCTGTCCATACTACCAAATTTCATGTTACAAATGTGTGTGATGTGCCAATATATGGCCATGATCACATTTATTTGTCGCATACAATTAGATAGTGTGGACACAGGCTTAAGCCCTGACCACACTACCAAATTTCATGTGACAAATGTGTGTGATGTGCCAATATATGGCCATGATCACATTTATTTTTCGCATACAATTAGATAGTGTGGACACAGGCTTAAGCCCTGACCACACTACCAAATTTCATGTGACAAATGTGTGTGATGTGCCAATAAATGGCCATGATCACATTTATTTGTCGCGTACAATTAGATAGTGTGGACACAGGCTTAAGCCCTGACCACACTACCAAATTTCATGTGACAAATGTGTGTGATGTGCCAATACATGGCCATGATCACATTTATTTGTCGCGTACAATTAGATAGTGTGGACACAGACTTAAGCCCTGACCACACTACCAAATTTCATGTGACAAATATGTGTGATGTGCCAATACATGGCCATGATCACATTTATTTGTCGCGTACAATTAGATAGTGTGGACACAGACTTAAGCCCTGACCACACTACCAAATTTCATGTGACAAATATGTGTGATGTGCCAATATATGGCCATGATCACATTTATTTGTCGCATACAATTAGATAGTGCGGACACAGACTTCAGCCCTGTCCACACTACCAAATTTCATGTGACAAATGTGTGTGATGTGCCAATATATGGCCATGATCACATTTATTTGTCGCGTACAATTAAATAGTGCGGACACAGCCTTAAGCCCTGTCCACACTACCAAATTTCATGTGACAAATGTGTGTGATGTGCCAATATATGGCCATAATCACATTTATTTGTTGCATACAATTAGATAGTGTGGACACAGCCTCAAGCCCTGTCAACACTACCAAATTTTCTTTGAAGAAAACTTTTGCAAGCCCACATATACGCCCGTATTCTTAAAACAAACTTTAGTCGAACTTCTAACTAGAACTTCATTTAGTGCAAGTTGCATCTTTAACTTCAATTTGTATTCACAAACAATGTAGTCGAAGTTTTAACTACGACTAAATCAAGTCCTAGTTTTAGTTCAACTGAAGACGACTGGCAAGCCACGACTATCAAACTAACCAATGAAAAG
>NW_022689192.1:3852-4221 GCF_011630105.1 Anneissia japonica | reverse complement strand
ACAGATCCGGTACCGCGGATGAATATTAAGCTGCCGTCTGTGGTTCAAAAACGTATTTCCTCATAATTCATAATAGACCATCATTCCCTTAATTAATTTTCTATAATAATAACTATATTAGTTGTTAACATATTACAATAGAGAAATTGAACAGACACTGAAAATTTGCTTTCTTTGGAGAACTATTATAGTTGAGCCCGAGCGAGGGCGGCGCCATCTTTGTTGTTGTTATTGTGAAGCTACGTGATCGCAACGCGAGGGGATTTCGTGCAAATCAGAAACTATCGCATGTGGCTAGCAAAACATTTTAATTTCTCCTTCTGAAATCTAAACTTGATGTCTCTTTTGTTTAACACACCGAAGATATAT
>NW_022689192.1:0-2180 GCF_011630105.1 Anneissia japonica | reverse complement strand
TCATCTGTTGTAGTTTTTAATGGTAAAGATGCTTTTGTTGTTTTAATCAGTGATTTTGTAACAGCCTTTGTAGAAGATGTTTCTAATTTTTCTGTAGATTTTGTTAATTTCAATGTGACTATATTTGATGTTGTAGGATCATCTGCTGGGGGAGTCCTGGTATTGTTAGTCACAATATTAACAGATTCAGAAGGAGTTGCAGCAGTAGATGTTCTGTCATGAGACGTTGCTGTTGCCGTTTTAGTTTGAAGCTCTGCTGATGGAGACTGTTCAATTAAAGATGTCATTTGTGAATCATGTGTTGTTCGTTTTTCTGATGTTACTACTGCTTTTGTAGATAGTATTTCTAATTCTGTCACAGTAGTTCTATCTGACGATGTTTGCACAATGGTTGTTTTTTCTTCAGGAATGAAAGTGGTTCCATGATCTGTTGGAGATGCAGATTCTGTGTCAGATGTGGTTGCAGCAACAATTGGAATGGTGCTGGTCATTGCACTTATACTGGAAGGGCTTTGGGTTGATTGCAGATTGGAACTGGATGGCATAGATGTTGCTAAATTCCTTGTGGATTGGAATCTGCTTGCTGTGGAAGCTGCTCCAGAGGAATCTCCGTTTAAAGATGTGATCCTCGTAAGTGGTGAAGAGGAAAATACTGATGCATGCACCACATCAGGTGTGTTAGTAATCTCTGTAGTTAGTAATGAATCCATCGTTTGGGGCTGCACTATGGTTATCAACAAGGATCCAAGGAAGACTAAAAAGAAACAACAAAAGAGAAAACAAGGAATAATTAATTCTACTGGTTGTTCCTTAAAAAGTGATGGCAATAATTATCTTTACAATTTATTTCGGTACCTATCAATTTATCTCTTCTGAGGTCTCCTCATGAATACAACTAAGCACAAACCATATTCAAACAGTAACAGACAGATTAATACAGGTAGTAAAAAGTTAATTAGCATCCTCTATTTTTTTCCAAATCCAACTGAAGAAATCAATGACGATGACAATATGAGAACAAGGAGTTGTGATAAGCAGCATTCATATTGGACAAGAACCATAATTTTGACCATATTTCCAATGCGCTGAATGCTAGCGTCCCTATTCTTGCACACTGTTCTGATCTTCTTTTCATTCCAGTAGGCTTTCCGAGATGAGTGTTGCACCATATATGTGTAGCACAAAACTAAATAGTAATAAAATGTTTAATCAAACCTACTGTTAAACCTCATAATTGCTTGTCTCTGGTTTTAATTACTATTTAGCTAGTGATATTTGCAACATGTCTTAATTCAATTTTTGATACTACTTATGTTCTTATTCCTTCTTAAGATCAACAGACCAGGCTCCTGTCGTAATAACCTATTTATGGTACTCTTTAACACAGTCAATTGTACTGAATATGGTTTTATTCACAGTTTTGTCCTCGTTTTAATAACCTTTCACATAATTATACTCTAATTGATATTTTTCACCAGAGCCAGCTTATCGCAAGCTTTACTGCATAATATATAAGTGGCTTATTTTCTAGGTGGGTTAATTCCTTGCTGTTTTGGTAAAGTTTATGTTTATGATTTCTATTTATACGGTCTTTAAATGTTGGATGCGAGTTGGATGGTTGAGCGGTTAGTGCAGGGGCGCCGCAACCTACAACCAAAATATTGGCAATGGTTTGAACAGCATGCTCGTCTATGGTTCTGCTGGTGGAACAAGTCTTCTCGGATAGAGGACTATAAACCATAGGCCCAGTGTACACAATGTGGCTCGTGTGCACTTAAAAGAACCCAGTACATCTTTTGAGACGAGTAGGGGGGTTACCCCGGTGTACTGGTTCTGTTGTGGACAGACGAGAGTAACTGGTACCGGTTTACCGGGTAGCTCAGACATGAAGAGACCCTTAGGGGAGAAGGAAGTTACTGTACGAGCTAGTCCACAGCGCTTTGAGACTCCGGTATAAAGCGCTATATAAATTGAACTACATTACATTACATTATATAAATATGTGTTACTGTTGTGTTCTGTTTGCATTTATATGTATTTATATATTTATTTGTATTTTCATGTATATGCAATATTATATTTCTAAATTTTCAATCCTTTGTACAGTATTTTGTACAATATTTTTCGAATATTGACAAGACATATTTAATTTGTCTCTTGGTGCTTTTGCTATTGGCTTC
>NW_022689191.1:2452-4312 GCF_011630105.1 Anneissia japonica | reverse complement strand
TTTCCAATCTGCAGACACTACCGTTTCGATCTTGTTAGATCTCATCAGTGCAGCTCAGGATTTCAAGAATGAAACACACGACAGACTCAAACATGGCTTGGGTCAGCCCTGTGTGACGTACACTGATTATGAGTGCACAAACCCAAAATGAGTGTGCTATGCAAATTGCAAAATAGTATTACATAAACAATGCACCATCTTAAAATAAGAGTGCTATACAAAACAATGTACTACCTTAGCAGCACAATGTAAAGGAGCGTTAATATTTCAATCTGCAGACAGTACCGTTTCGATCTTGTTATTAATAAAAATATTTGGTGCCTATCGTTATATAATAGTTTTTGCTCATTTGACTTTAATTTAATGAATTGAAATTTTATGAAAAAATTAAAAATACTGTATTCAAATTAATAAAATTGCACATGCTATTAAAATATTTTGTCTGTTTGTGGAATTATTTACATGCACACTATTAAATAAACCTATTTAAAAAAAAAATGTATGATCCTTAATGAAATGATAATAATGATGATAATAATGAAGATGATAAGGTTAGGGATAAGGATAATAATGTTGGTGTTTGGTGATGATGATGATGATTGTAGGGATGATGGTGATCATGATTGAGGGGTAATCAGGCGCGGTTCCAGAGTTTATTCTGACTATCGCACAGTTTAGGTCCCAGGGGGCGGATTCAGAGCTTTGTCTATATTATTGTGCTTTTTTTTAAAGCCTAAAATCACAGTGACGTAATCCATTGCGTCAGATAACGTCAGGGATGCGAAACTTACCGGTCTGAAAAACTGTATCAACATAGACCATCAAAGTCTCGAGCTCACGAAGTGAATATAATTCCATATTTTCAGCCTAATTGGGGGAAAACTAATGACTTTACTGTCGTTATTTACTGAAGCTTTAGCTGATTTTGAGCACATTACATTGTTTACAGTGTTAAACATTGATTGCTGTGGGTTGACCAAGGAGGGTTTGATTTACTATAAGGCCATGTAAAAAATAAAATAAATTGTTGATCGTCCCCTTCCTACATAGAAACAATCGGCCAACCAATTTTTTGCTAAAACTCACGAAAATATCGTCTTTCTGTCCACAATCCAACTTCGGCTAGGCCGATGATTTTTGTGTAATTATTTTGTTTGTTCATGCAGGCAGGTGTTAGTGTGTATAAATTACACATGATCAAACACTACACTGGAAGACTTGGCATGTATTAAGGGGAGACCTTAGATTATATATATATATAATAGTTGCAGCATATTAATAAAAAGTGTCTACTAATCTATGTAGAAACTTTCCGATGTCTTAAACATGTCACAAATATATAATTTCTAAGAAAAATGTAAATTAATTAGTAATGCCCTATAAACTAACTGCCTTACTTGATTTTTCCTACCTAAATTTTTTTCCCGATTTCAAGCTCAAAATACTACTAAAACTCTATTATATATACTTTATGACCGGTCAGGAGAATTTTATCCTGGAAAATAGTTCCGGTATTACTGGGGGTGGGGAGGGGATATGAATGCGTTATCAGCATTCTGTCTTTGTAATTACAAAAATGAGAACGTTTAGAAAAAGATGATGTATCAATATTTAACTATTTCTAAAATAATTCTAAAAAAATTCTCTATTTATCTTATTAACCTACAATAGGCTTTAGTCAGCACTGCCGGTCATAGATTGCTACATATTAATTACAGTCCCTTTGAAATAACATCGTTATTCATTAAGTTGCAATCACTTAAGTTGCAATCATCCTGACCTTCGTCATGGCCACAGTTCCTTTGAAATCGTTATTCATTAAGTTTCAATCACGTGTATATATACTGTCTCTTATACACA
>NW_022689191.1:654-2140 GCF_011630105.1 Anneissia japonica | reverse complement strand
GAAATAATAATGGGTTCCAACACAGGAGTGGGTGGATTTTGAATTCCTCCAGAAGTTGAAATTTGTATCTGTATATAATTGAAGAAGAAATATGTGGTAGACACCATTAAAAATAATAACTGATGCCTAGTTGTTGTCAAGTGCAAGTGGATTTGAATAATTATTCATTCATTAAACCACATTTATTTCCGTAAATGTTAAACAATATTTATAGTAAATCATTATTATAACAAGAATATAGGTAAATAAGTTAATAATATGAAAAACGATTAACTAGGATCTTTAATGGCAGATAAAAATATCTTTTCACACAGGATACTCACAGAAACAACATAATTTAAATAAAAATATTAAAAAGGCAAAATATACGCCATGCTTAAAATATTGGAACCACGCTTCAAAAAAATATTAATGCAAATGCAAGGTCAATAAACAGACTTAGCGTGTCACTTGCTATGTACTAAAATAGCAATTATTTTATGATCCACCCTTTAGAATTTTGTGCACCACCCTTAAAATTTTCAGGACATTTTCTGAAATTTCACCATTCTTTAAAAATCCTGGTGAAAGTGTTGCCATGGGGAACATAAGGCAATGAAGAGGGTGAAAACAGTTCCATAATAAAAAATACTGTCCCTAAAGATAAAATTTGACAATGTTAAGGAGAACCTCAGACGACAAAAGAATTCCCCTTAAAATAAGTTTTAAATGTAGTAGTAGTATCCAACGACAGGCAATCAAGAAAAAACTAAACTGGAACAAATCTCTCGACACGAAATGTTCAGTGTATCATACAAACGTTTAAATACCCAAGGGCGTCGATCCGTGGCTGAAAGTGGGGGACGAGATGAAAAATAAAGCCTTGGGCCGTGGGCCCAAGCAATGGCGCATATAGCATTTTAATTGATTTTAAGCAATGCAATTAACATTTATTTCCATACGAAATTTTTAAAATATCCAGTGGCGGATCCAGTAATTTGGAATAGAGCTGGGCCCAGAGAGGGACTTTTACGGATGGAGAGTGTAGCTGGACTACCACCTCAGCCCCACCATGGTTGGGGCTGAGGCAAGCAAATTTATGATTATGAAACCTCTAGATTGCCGGAAATGGCTCTCTCAGACCTAAATTCTAATTCTAATTTTCCTTTGTTTTTTTTCCATTTAAAAAAAATAATTTTGGAAAAAATTAGGGCCGGCTCGGCCCCACTTGAATCTGCCACTGATTATTATGGCGTCATTGCGAGACTGCGTCAACGTAACATTGGAGTTTGTAAACTTTTGGTAGGCTTATCACTTAATCGAAATAGGTAGACATCATATCCGTGAAATAAGAAAAAACTGTAATCCTATGTATGTAGATAATATTAAACACTAGTATATACGTACGGGTCATAATAATATACAAAAAGAATAAATCGTTTATATTAGAAATTTTGCACTTTTGAGTTTGTAAAAATATTGGCCTAATAAGGATACATGCTTCTAA
>NW_022689191.1:0-649 GCF_011630105.1 Anneissia japonica | reverse complement strand
TTTTAACAACGTTAAGTACATTGTTTTCACAATAAATTTAGCCTCTGATAGTCGTTGCACCCATAAAATCGATCTAGTGGGTTTCTGAGATGGTTACAAAATGTTTAAACAATTGCGTTTTTACTTGGTTTTGGTCCGGAAAATACGTACGGCATTTAGAAAAGTGAACAGACAAAATTCATGAGTCATGCGTAATTGTTATTCTTTCCATTTGCTTGTAAAAAGTGGGGTTTTAATTATAGAAGATTGGTGAAAAGTGGGGGGGGGGGCAATCGATACCATGTCCCCCCCCCACTTTGAAAAGTAGGCAAAAACAGCTTTATTAGCTACGTTTTTTGTCGGCTGATCGGTTAAAAAACGTATTTCATTTTTATTTTATCACTGAAAAACAACTACTGTAAAATGTTTAGCCCATAAATATGATGTGTGTGAAGAAAACATTAAACAATATTTTAATTTGGACCTTCAAAAAGCAGTTAAAAAGAAATGGCTATGAAATTTTAGGGGGGGGGGGTAAAGCCTGTTAAGCCCCCCTCTAAATCTGCCCCTGGGTGGTGTTAATGATGGTTACGATGATGATGACAAATGACGAAGATGATGGTTAGATATTAATAATAATCTCAATTTTAGCGCCAATGCTAAACCAGAT
>NW_022689190.1:771-1011 GCF_011630105.1 Anneissia japonica | reverse complement strand
CTCCCATGACGAATAACAATGTTGAACAATTTTTCATAGACTCTATTTTAAACCATTTTTGTTTTATATCAGTGCAATTATTCCACAACTCACGTTAATAACATACTGGATTTAGTATGTAGTCGAAATGTTACTACATCCGTTTCATGTGGAAATGACATTTTCGAGACTGATCACAGTTCTGTTTGCTTTACTTTTAATTTCCCAAATGTTTCATGGTCAGAATCGGATGATAACAGA
>NW_022689190.1:359-705 GCF_011630105.1 Anneissia japonica | reverse complement strand
CACTCAAATTGTGCAATAATGTGGACGAAGCTGTCGATAATTTTTATACCTTTATTTCAGCTGTAATGGGACGTTGTTCAAACAGTTAGACCTAGGCGCAAGACGCCCCCTGGTTTGATGCTGAACTCCGTCGCCTTTTGCGACTAAAAGAAATATGCTTTAGGGAAAAATATTATTCTTATGTCAATAAATTATCAAATGACATGAGAGCTAACCCCAAGCGATTTTGGAGCTGGATTAAACCGTGCTATAAAAATATAGATAAATCGAATATTATTCGCAATGGGGACATATTTGCATCTACACCAGGGGAGAAAGCTAAGGTTTTTAATGATTATTTTAACTC
>NW_022689190.1:0-310 GCF_011630105.1 Anneissia japonica | reverse complement strand
CTATCCCCATCTCCCACAATATCCTCTCGATAACCCTTCAACATTTCAAATTGATAAAAATAAAATTGAGATGCTTCTAAGTCAAATTGATACGAGTAAATCATCGGGAAGTGACAATATTAGTAATTTTATTCTAAAAATTGGTGCAACTCCTCTTTCTAGGCCACTACATATTCTTTTCAATTGGGCAATACGTGAGGGCACGTTCCCACAAGCATGGAAAATGGCTAATATATGTCCCATACTTAAAAATGGTAGAAAAGAAAATTTCATCAGTTATATGCAGCACAGAAAAGAATCACGTCTTATA
>NW_022689189.1:0-1228 GCF_011630105.1 Anneissia japonica | reverse complement strand
TGATTTAATGATTTAAATGATAACACTATGGTAATGTGAAAATGAAAAAAGGAGGAAAATAATTTTAATCTGGTGGAATAAAGGTCACACAAAAGAAAAACAAATCGTCATCTTCATCATCACCACTACAACCATTTTCATCATCATCATCATCCACATACAACCATCATCAAATATAATCATGTCAATTTTACTTTTATTATTTATATTAATGTGCTATAAAGTGAGAAAAAAAAACCATGTGATTCATATATATATGTATTGGGTCTACTCATATAAAAGTAAAAAAGAAAAAACATAGAGTTAGTTCATAGCACAAGATAGACAATTTTACACAAGTGTACAATTGAAATAATTTACAAAATTTACTTTATTTAATGTATTATGAATTGATGAAAATGAGAAATATGATTTATATGATAATACTATGGTAATGTGAAAATGAGAGAAAAAAAAAAGGAGGAAAAGAATTTGAATCTGTTGGAATAATGATCACACAAAAGAAAAAAAAATCATCATCATCATCATCATCATCATCATCATCATCATCATCATCATCATCACCACCACCACCTATCGTTATTTTGAGATTTGGATATTTAGAACCATTTTAATGTCTACAGATACTATTATGCTGCAAATAATGCTATACAGTACCATAATGTGGTTTGGGTTAGGTTAGAACTATGATTTACATCATTACAACATATCCTAAGGTAAATAATTATGCCTTTTTTTTTGTCTTGTAGATGAATAAGTGAGATATCATTACGTTATGAGGCTTTTTATTTTGAGTTTTTCAAACCATGATGTATTACCAAAAAAACATCTAGTTTTTTGGGGTTTTTTATTTTTTGGCCAAAGTGGAAAAACATATTTATAGAAAGGGTTTTGAGAGGAAACAATTTAAAATGGTGCAATTTTTCCTATGGGGAAATGAGTTATGATCCTTTATGTAACGGTCAATCTATTACAACAAGGAGTAGAGCTTGTCAAGTGTGTCTCAGAAAACTCATTTTTAGGTGTCTTGGGCTTCCTAAAAGGCCTATTTCCTAAGACCTTAAGAAGGCAGGTATGCCAAATTACCGTAATTTAAGTGACAGACAGTATAGGAGTAGAAAAGATAGAACACACTGTTCTATTTTCTCTATGGTAGGCTGATTAGTTAGTTGGTAACCACCATATGTGCGTTCAACCACGGTAATCCATTGTATTTTCGTTCCCTGGT
>NW_022689188.1:0-2352 GCF_011630105.1 Anneissia japonica | reverse complement strand
GTTAAATTTATATTCTTTATCTTGCTTTACATTTTGTTCAATATTGAGTCACAAAAATAGTACTAGTGATAATAGAAATGTATGAGTTCCTATCATCAGTAAATATCCCGTATGAATAAACTAGAAACGGTATGTGGTTTGGTCTACAAAAGATTGTGCTTTCATAAGTTCATTATATTTATAGAAGAAGCTTTTAATGCAGAAAACGTAGGTTGAAAAATGTCAATCTTTTTATTCTGGTGACTACGACGTTCACGTGTTTTTGTTGGAATTAATTTTATTAAAAAAAATTAATATTATATATATATTATATATAGGCCTATATATGTATATGTATATGTGTATAAGTATATATATATAAATATATATATATATATATAAATATATATATATATAATTTATATTATAAACTGAATCTACCAGTCCATGTTTTAATTAATCATATCTATAATCGTATTTTAATTATTATAGGCGTAGCGTATGAAAAATGCTCAATGTAATAAATATCTGGCTACAATGGATACAATAATGAATACAACCGAATTACATGTTCATTACTACCATGTCATAATGCGGTTAAAATATACATTCTTAATCTGGCTTTACATTTTAGTTATCAATGGTTACTCGGTCATTACAGAAAAAGTAATGTATGAGTTTGTAATGCTGTTATACAATAGTATTTCATATTATTATACTCCAAAAGAAATACATTGACTTAAGTGTGTATAGTGTTAAACAACACTATGACTTTCTTTATTGCAATATCACCACTGGAAAAGCCTTCAGTGAGTGCCATAATGATTGTTATTTTGATTCCAAACCTCACCAAACTATTGACACGATTAACTTGCTTTTAATCGAATTTATTTTCAAACCAATGAAAAAATACTACATAAGTGAAGTAAAAGACGATGTTTTTTGGTACAAAATATAATAAACCTTCACTGAACTACTAAATTGTATTTAAATTAAAAAATGGAACTTACTAATATTAACGTTAAGTGACATTTCGTCCAGTTCCTCTGAACTTCTTCAGACAACTGACCGTTGGATTGGTCACGAGTCAGGTGGCGAGGAATGCTGCGCAATACCGGGTCCCAAGTCCTGGATAGTTGAAAACGGATTCCTCCTTTTCGGTTTAAACTAGGGTTCTCTACCCTCTCCCAGATCACCGCTTCTTTAACCCCTTCTTTCAAACCACTTATCCTCTTTATCTAGGATAAAAAAGTCTGGTTTGGATGTGTGTTCAGAAGTTTTGAGGTGTTGGAAGACTGCCGATTCATGTGCTTCACTTGCACTAGGTCTGCGATGTTGGTTGACTCTGGCTCGTAAAGCCAGTGGCGGATCTGGGGGGGGGGGGGGGGTGGTGAATAGGGTGGCTAGCCACCCCCCTTCGGAGATCTCGAAAAAAATATAGTCATTCGTCTTGTGTGTGTGCTCATGTAGGCCTATACATGTTGCACGTAGTAGGCTACTCCCGTAAAACATACACTTTCTATTTTAAGTTTAACTTCTTTTCAGATGTCATTCAAGATCGTCTAACCGTCAACTAATTCCAAAAAATCTCAAATGGAAGGGGATGCCTTTCCCTAAACGAATGATCAAGGAGGGACAGGGGGACACGTCTCAAAATATTGTTAAAAGGGTGGGGGTTGCTCCGTAATGTAATAATATCATAAGTCAAGAAGATGCCTGAACATTGTTGAAATGAACTGCATAAATGACCCAGGTTTTAACGAAAGTGTGCTGTACAACCGGTACTCTATCTCTACCCACAGACATCTGAATTACTGATAATACACGTGCGCTTGCCTTTAGTGTAATTTGAGAAGTATGAGAAAAAGCGTGTAATAATAATAATAAGATGGTTTTCGGCACATGGTAAAATAAATTATAAATACATCAATGACAATTGAGTTTTATTTTCAATGGAACATCACAGCGATTAATTTGATCGATGATGATGAATTTTCGTTTCCGGTAAACTAGAGGTACTATTTCCACAAATGTTCCCACCTCAGCCCTTGTGTGGGCTAATGGTTTCGAAGTAGGTAGGCCTAAATTAAGTACATCAAAGAAAATGTTTTTAATACTTATTTTCTATAGTACATCACACATATTGATTAGATATATGGTTTCCGAAAATCATGAGAAATTTGTTGGCGCTTCATTTTTACTATAATATAATGGTGATGTGATGACGAATTTTACCACATAAAAGTGTCATTTCCGGTCATCTAAAGCTATATTTCCTCACAAAATTCCCCCCCCCCCTCCTCACCTTTCGAAACAGATCTGCGCCCTTGTCAAAACCACACGCCACCCCTCACCCGCTTGGTGCTTCGCAAA
>NW_022689187.1:0-2062 GCF_011630105.1 Anneissia japonica | reverse complement strand
AACATGTCAAGGGTCAGAGAGGCATTTCCGATCATATTTTAGAGAAATGTTCTTTCAGAGCAAACAGAAACATGAGTATTCTGAACAAATTGGCACCAAAATTAACTCTCTACTACCAGTGGTTGTGGAGATAATAAGGACTCAATAACTATGACATTTGAAACATGTTAAAGGTCAAAAACAGCATTTCCGGTCATTTTCTAGTAAACTTTTCAATTAGACCAAATAGAAACATTAATGTTCGAATATATTGACACCACAATTAACTCTTTACCACCAGGAAATTTGTACTGTAGAGGTGATTTTCCAACAAACATTCATGGCATTTTTTTAAAAGTTGGATCAGAGGGTGCCCCATACACCTACAAAACAACACAGGGGTTTCAGCAAGGACTGTATATAACTGCTATTACCACTAATAGGACACGTCGAGTGGATGGCTCGGTCGGTTAATGATGTGTTCTGAGGAGCCAAAGGTTTTGAGTTTGACTTGTATCCTGGTATTTTAAATTTTATTTTTTTCAAATTTAAGAACATTCTAATTATTTAAAAATTTCTATCTTATTAGTGCTTCCATTTTCGTTTTTGTCAAAAAGCCCCCACCCCCTCCTTAAATACTTTAATGATGTCCATTATGTTATGATACAATTCTCTATTTTTAATTCTTGAATATAACTTTCTTGTTCCTATCATCTCCAGAGTCTCGCATCTTGCAGGAACGTTTGCAAGAAAACTAAAAGAGAGACAACCGAAGCTGTTGGAACATGTTACTGAGAAGGATATACTGTGCGTTGAGATTGCAGGATTGTGCCATGACCTAGGTACAAACTATTGTCCAAAGGACATATTGAATTATTTTTTTCTCATTAAAGCGAACCTACTGTATTACATTTCATTCTAGAATTGATATTCATAATAATATATTTCTTTTTACTCACGCTATATTCTATTCTATTTTATTATCTTGAGTTTTTATCGACTTAGTCGAGTAGTATCTAAAATCATTTCATTTATTGTGAAATTCAGTGGAGAAGGTTGAAGTTGAATTTGCAATATACCAATGTATGTTAAGGGATTTTATTTTTTATTTCAGACTATTGTTATTTATTTTAAATATTTTTTTTCCTTTGTTAGGTTTTGTTGTTTTGTTATTATGAATATTGAGTATTGTTGGCTTTTCCCGCACCTGTGGTGGAAAAGCAATTTTTTAGTTCCGTTTTTTTTTTTTCATTTTCGCAAGGTAGATAAACTTAATGTCTAAAGACTTTCTCATGGTCAGGTTTTTTGATAGAATGGTTTGAACTCTCATTATTAAAATTGCACCCCTATTTCGAGCCGTATATTTTATTTTACATAGTAAATCAACTTGATATTGATTTTCAGTTTTCAATTTTTTTGTTTTTTGTTTTTTTTGTTTTATATATAATGTTGCTGTTGCTGGTGCTGTTTTTATTTTTACTTCTAATATTTTTTTTTCATCATCATCCATCGTCAATCGTCACCACTATCAAACTTATTATTGCTCAGGGAATACCTTGTGGTTTCCTGTTACTGCAGTGGTACTCTGATATTGTTGCCATCACTGTAATAACCTCTCTTTCAGGTCATGGCCCATTTTCTCATATGTTCGAAAAAATGTTTATGCGTCGGCATTACCCTGAATGGAAAGTGAGTGATTTATAATTTCATATATAATTTATTTCTCTCCCCCTCCCCCCCTCTCTTCCCTCTCTCTCTCACTCTCTCTTTTTCTCTCTCTCTGATATATATACTGTATATATATATAAACACGTTATATCGTCATTGCGGACTTATAAAATCTGCATACGCCTTAAAACTAAAAGAAAATGCATACTTTTGGAGTCCGTACTGAGCCCAAAAAATCCGCAATGAAAATATAACATGTTAATATATACATACTCCTTACTGACACCTAGGGAGAAAAAGCCTTTGTTTATATTTTGCCTTAACATCGTTAAAATTTCCCCTTAGTGGCAGTATTTACGCCTTAAGGTATTGTTTCAAACCCTTTCCATTGTTAACGTTTCCCCCCATGGTACTA
>NW_022689186.1:968-1180 GCF_011630105.1 Anneissia japonica | reverse complement strand
TGTAGTTGACATACCAAACAATGCGTCTTTCGTTTAAATCATTGCTTTGTGTATGTGTGCTTGTGAAAAAAAAGCAGATAATTGTTATTCGTACAATTATTTCCCCTCTCTTCTCGTTTATGTAAGGATGTGTAAAGAAACAACTAGACTCTCCGAGTTACAACAGCATCACGTTTGTTATAGTCGATCGGAAACTGTAAATGAGTAAACAG
>NW_022689186.1:248-933 GCF_011630105.1 Anneissia japonica | reverse complement strand
ACTACAATCGTATGTGTTTAAACAATTACAAATATATACAGTTATTCGGACGAGGCGTAATCGTGGTCGCCTTGAACGACCGTTCTCATTCTCTTTAACTCGGCGTCGTCTATCGTGCCGCAGCTCCTTTTATGCCCAGCAAAACCAACGGCGATAGAGTTGGGAAGGGCGTGTCCTTTGTTCAGAAGCATCACGTTGGGAACGGAGGCGAATTTTACTTCAGTCGTCAACCACTCGTTCATTGCCTTTAGCAGTAGAGTTTCCGCAGCAAACAGTTGTCCGTTCTCTCGAACGAAGCCGCAGTAGCAACGGACGTACGGACGCACGTCCCTTTCACTTCTGACGAACGTGACGGACAATTTCAAAGTTTCGTTGAATTGCCAAAGCACCTGCTTTTATCGAAACGGCTCCAGCAGATCTTCCTCGTCCTTCACGGCAATCGCCATCGTGACGATCCTGTCGGCGTCCCTGTCGATGGACGGCATGTCGTCTCCTATTGTGCCGAGTCTGACAACGTATTCCTCCAATTCCAACGAGGCATTCGACACGCCGTATATTTTCAGAAGCGTGTGCGTGTCTTCGATGGTTCCTTGCCTGCCCACACACCTCACTCCGTCCACCTTGGTCCATGCAAAGCATTCGTAGTGTCTCCCGCCTCCATTCACCGTAGCGGAGAACGCCACCT
>NW_022689186.1:0-194 GCF_011630105.1 Anneissia japonica | reverse complement strand
TATCTTCGGTGAAAATCTTAACCATTCTGGCTACGATTCTTCTGTTCGTCTTCTCTGCCATGGCGTCGAGGTTCGCTGATTCCGAATGTATCGTTTCGTGATGATTCGCGAGTATATATAGGGGATTAATCAGCTGACGTTTTCTAAGTACCCATGACGTCATCGTTACCGGCCTATCGATGCTTTCAAATAAG
>NW_022689185.1:0-595 GCF_011630105.1 Anneissia japonica | reverse complement strand
TATAATAAAATAATAAGAATAGTAAAAATAATAAATAACATATATAGCGCCAATTTCAACTAAACAGAATTAAAAATCAAATGCGCTTAACATTTTATAATAAAAAGGTGCGTCTTAAGTTTTGTGTTAAAACAGCAACTGATGGTGATTCAGTAATATGTTTGGGCAAGGAATTCCAAAGAAAAGCAGCTAAAAATAAAACGATCTATGACCAAAGGTTTTTGTGTTAATTCGACAAACTACTAAAAGTGTCATGGACAGAAATTTGTCTTCAGATGTAGATTCAGATGACTATTCAGAAAACACACATTATATGAAAACAGCACATGATGCATCGTCAGACACCGACTTTCATGAACCATGTTTAAGTGTACATGTAAACAGCATTGATCCTGAGTGCAAAGTCACAGTGAAATTGAACAATCAGAAAATAAGAATGGTTGTTGACACAGGATGTGAACGTAACATAATTATTTCTGAACGGTTCATAAAATTGTACCCAAAGTGTCAACCGAAGTTGAACGATACTAGTCAAAAAAAGAAGAAAGAAACGGCACCCCTCCCCCCCCCCTCCACCATAAAAAAAATTTTAAAA
>NW_022689184.1:0-2008 GCF_011630105.1 Anneissia japonica | reverse complement strand
CAACATGATTTAAACCTCTTTATTAATAACAAACAACATGATTTAAACCTCTTTATTAATAACAACATGATTTAAACCTCTTTATTAATAACAAACAACATGATTTAAACCTCTTTATTAATAACAAACAACATGATTCCTCTTTATTAATAACAAACAACATGATTTAAACCTCTTTATTAATAACAAACAACATGATTTAAACCTCTTTATTAATAACAAACAACATGATTTAAACCTCTTTATTAATAACAAACAACATGATTCCTAAGTCGGTTATGTAACATTCCTAACCACAATGTTCACAGAGTTAATAATAATAACGTTTTGTGTTTCCTAGGATCCCTTCATTTAATTTATCTTGGCAACATTTGTTGCAATATATGTTCAACAAATACAGGTCTCACTCAAATTAAAGACCATTTTTGGGACCATGGTTTTCCTGATTAAAATGAATATAAAAATAAAGAATAAGTACTCATCTAGGGCCACAGAAAAGTGGTTTTTATTTTAAGGTGGCTTAAATACAGGGATTCGGCGATGGGCGTCACGTGACATAAGTTGGGTGTTGGATATAAACAATCGATTGGCACAGCGGTGTTTTATATAAAGATTGCTATTGCGGCCGTTCCTTGTTATTGCCGTAAAAATCATCATAATTCCCAGTAAACTTATACCAAATTGATTGGAAATTAATCTTGAGAATTTTGCCTTAATGGTTTGCTAATGCTTAGTAAAGGATACTGGCCACAAACGTTGAGATTTTTCGATAAATGTTTGGTCTGGGCCCCTGCACATCTACAGCATGGTTAGGTATGCATGATGGTCTTTGACCCGCGAAATATGCTGCGATGTTAGGGTTAGCTAAGGTTTATGAAGGATCATTTAAATTTCAAAGCATGCAATCCTAGGAGAATGCTAAGATAAGCAAATAAACACTAATTTGAACAATCGTATTGCCTTTCCTAGCCATTTATTTCTTATGTTAACAGTGGGTGGTCGTTTTTGCAACCATAACATCTTTTCCTACGCTATTGCACTGTAATGTTTTTCATGTATACCCAAGTTATGCTACGACCGCCTGTAAAAAAACGTTGCCGGATCTCTCTGTTGGAGAGAGACGTGTACAAACTAACACAACATGTGTTCCTAACTACTAGATCTTGCACAAGTTAAGAACACAAGCGCACTCCACTTTTATGTTTAGATTGTGAGGGTTGATGACACCACATTACATAAATATAATGACGGCATAGCATTGTCCCAGTTATTTAGTACCATTATGAAGTACTGTATTGTTGGAATTGGTGCTCTTCTAGTTACTATTGCTGTTATTCTATTTATACGATCAAAAAAGAAGGTAAATATAATTTGCACTTTTAGATTTAAATTGAAGATATGTGATGGAATTTGACCGAAGTAGGTTTGCAGGGTTGTTCATGAGTTACGCAATCAAGATATTATCTCTATGCTTTAATGTCAGTAACATTTAATCTCATTGAATTTATAATGGTATCAATAATTAAATTATTTTTGTTAGGTTTAGTATACACTGCAAATATTTATAATGTTGATGCATTTCTAATTCATTAAACATTTAACATGTTTCTCTATATGTGGCAAAGACAAGCCAAACCAGTCACTCCTTGCAAAAAAAAAATCAATTTTAGTTATTAATACAGGGTTAAACAATAAAATTAAAGCTATAAAATCATTTAAATCCAACATTTTGTTATGAAGTTACAGGAGTTAAAACATACAGCTGTTTAAAGAACAGTATTTGAGAAATCAGCCTTCAAAGTTTACAGTTGCAGAGATTTCTTAGGCAGAGATCATCACCAAATCGTTTAATAGTTTTGTTTAACCGTTGAAAATTGGGAAAATATTAACATAGTATGATGTATAGTTATGCAAAGTTTAAATTAGCACAATGAAATAGATTTCAAAAATGTTGACATTCCAACATGTTTTGGCCATTATCTCCAAAACATGATATGCGAGGAGTGAC
>NW_022689183.1:0-856 GCF_011630105.1 Anneissia japonica | reverse complement strand
ATAAAACACTGTATATGTACCTTCGATGATTTATATTATATATATATATATATATTAATATATTATTATATATATTAATATATTATTCTTACTATATACTGTTTGCTGTAGTTAAATTACTCTCAATTAAAGTCTTAGCATTAAGCTGGTTGAATACAATGGCACCGCCAATAAACTATCGCTTACATAATCATTTTGTTGACATCTTATTATGGTTTAATTGTAATTAATTCGCCCATTAACTTGTCACTGATCTTACATTTTTTGGGCCAATCAACTAATTGTATCTTTAACTTGATTCCGATTGGTTAATACCATTTATTATTTTTTATTAATATGTGCAAGATCTTTAAAGTTTTCTCACTTTAACGTTGATAAAGATAGCAGGAGCTATCGAAATATCCGTTTGATTTTGTTATAGTTTAATAAATTTGTGTTCCGCAAGTCAACTTTCAATGATGGTACACTGTCTTTTCATTGTTTTTACATTATATATAAACTAAAAAAGTAATATAATAATAATTGTCGACTTATATAGCGCATATTGTAATGCATAAAGTAGAAACGTATACGTTAACAAAATAGACAAAATATCTCGAATATTTCGAGATCTCCTGTGCTCTTTCTTAGCGATAACAATAACATATGTTTCAGTAAAGCCAACCATCATATTATGAACCTTCTGTTTTTTTAATAGATACAAGTTTTAAATCCCCTCCCGACAGTGGCTGTTGCGAATTAAACAGTATCATTAAACTTAATACTTAATACAAATATGGCATAAAGAAGTATGTATTATATATATATATATATATATATATATATAATACATATACACATATATATATATATATAT
>NW_022689182.1:0-586 GCF_011630105.1 Anneissia japonica | reverse complement strand
GCTCTGCCAATGATGAGTTATGTTTTCCGGTATATACATGTCAGAAACTGTGTAGTTTTTCATATTGTCCTGTAAATCTAATTATGGCATACTGTATACAAAAATAAACAGGACCCAGTTGCCTAATGTTCGTGAGCTCTCAGGGTGGAGGTGGGTGGGTTCTCTTAATTCTAACTAGCATTTTACTATCGAGCACATAACGCATGTGCTTTATGGGCCAAGTCCCAGTTCAAATGGGTCCTTGAGAAGCCACGGGGGCCGAGCCCTTCTTACTACTGTACTACCCATCACTCTACTAAAACGCCTTGACAATACGGTATACATTTTTCTATAATTTTCCGGAAAAAAAAAAAAAAAAAAACCAAATAGAACAAAATCCCACAAACACACTCTTGGCTGATTTATTAGAAGGGGTCAGTCCAACTACGACACATCATTTTATTATGGAGGTTTGACCAGATATATGTACACCTGTGTGCTTTCTGGGGAAATGCTTAGTTCCTCCGAGTCCAAATGAACAGCGGATAGGCCAGGGGCCCCACTCTTACTTCATGGTGGCCAAGCAAATACAGTATATTGTGTTTTC
>NW_022689181.1:0-781 GCF_011630105.1 Anneissia japonica | reverse complement strand
AGCAGCGAGTCGGCTCCAGCACCGAGTCGCCAGCAGCGAGATGTCACTGCAGCAAAACGTCTATCCGTATAGCTTTATAACATTTTATAAAACACTGATGCTGCATAAACTTTCTTTCATTATTCTGTTCATGAGGACAATTCAATTATGGGATTTTAACATATCATTGTAAATATATAATCATATTTACCTAACTTTGGAATTAATTAATCAGTGACGTGCTGTATTATTTCGGGAAGATAAAGTGAGGACGATTCTTTATTTTTTTCCCGTTACGATTATCTTTTTGTTTTGAAAGTCTATCATCTATTCTAGGCCTAGGCCCTAGGCCTATCTAATTGCTAGCAGCCTCCTCTGAGGCTAAGAGTCAACACTGCAGAGGAGAAAGGTTGGTTGTGCAGACAGAGTAAGTTTGTGAATCGTCGGCGATAATATGTTAATTTCGCCTGTAAATGAATGATAAAAATATTAATAACATGAAAGTTTTATAATTGTATCTAGGCCTTTAGGCCTATGACTTCGTAAACTTTAATTTATGAAATAATATGCGGTCATCTGCAAACCAATACAAATAGCCTAGGGCCTAGGCCTATTTGTAAATTGTAATCTAAACAATAAATCAAAGTTGAAGAATTATTGTATTGAGAGAAATTTTTGTACAACGTATGCCTAATCATTCATAATCAAGAAGCTAGGCCTTGTAAGTAAAATAGCAGCATTAGACCGTGGGTTGAGGATCGAAAACGTTCAATTCTGTGACCCACCAATCCGGGCTACCTGG
>NW_022689180.1:0-528 GCF_011630105.1 Anneissia japonica | reverse complement strand
ATCGGTGCTTCATTGTCTGATAGAGAGCAAAATGTCATTAATTGAACATGTAATAAGCTCTAGAGTGTTCAGCAGTTTTCTCTTCTACGTCTTGAATCTGAAGTTTTCTCACCTCTAACCACAACGTTATTTGCTTAGATGCCTAATACCACTTAGTTTATAGGATATCACATTGTTCAATACTGTATTGGCAACACTTACTTTTGGGGGTTAAGGCCTGTGCCACATGGGCCCGTTGACACCATTAACTATTAGATAATTGGCCTATAATCCGTCATCACAATAATTGTTTATATTGTACAGTATACAATTTGCAACAGCAAATATTGTTCATTTAGCAAAGCTGATAGAGGCCAGATGACTGGCCGAAAATTTCTTTCGAAAATAAATAGTATTCCATAGTCTACATGCCTTGTTGTCATAATTTTATGTTCCAACAACTGATATATAATTTGAAGAACACACGTGGAAGGATTTACAATGATATACTGTACATATACACATACACACACACCCACACACACACAC
>NW_022689179.1:0-1346 GCF_011630105.1 Anneissia japonica | reverse complement strand
TATAGAGACTTTTTTGTATTTTGCTATTGTATTTTAAATGTTATAATTATCAATTAATTTTAATCTAATCCAAAAAAAGGAAAAGGTTCATACCAATTCAGAAAGGTTGAAGTTCAGTAGGGGATATGTATAGGACCATCATTATTTCCATACCAATTATAGTAATAATAATAGTAGTAATAATAATAATAATAGTGGAACTAAGAGACAACTTTAATATTTACAACCACACATTGTTATCTACTCTAACGCACAAATGGAATCACAAGTCTGGTACAAAAGTATAATGCAATAAAATATATTAACTGTATTTCTCTAATGGGTGTTTGATTGAAAATCTACATTAAATAATGAATATACTGTAGGAATAATAAATAATTGTTGTTCTATGCTATGTTAAATTTGCCAAGATTTTCACAATTTTTGAACAGATGATGAAAAAGAACCAGAAAATTTAACCAGCAAAAGACAGGTGAAACAGAAAGGACCTACTAACAAAATTAAAAGGGCAAAGACAGTGAAGCAATCAAGCCTAGGTATGTACTGGTTAAGTATTTTATATTTTTTAGCAGAACATAAAAATGTCATTTACTCAACAATGTATGTTTGTGGGTTTGATTTGTTTTCATTTAACGTAAATGAATGCTGTAAATTGTTGTTTGTTATTCTGATGAATTGAACTCCACTTTACGTAAACATTTTAAAGTTTAAATAATTGTTGTTCTATGCTATGTTAAATTTTTCAAGATTTTCACAATTTCTTAAACAGATGATGAAGAACCGGAAAATTTAACCAGCAAGAGAAAGGTGAAACAGAAAGGATCTACTAACAAAATTAAGAGGGCAAAGATAATTGAGCAATCAAGCCCAGGTATGTACTGGTAGAGTATTTTATATTTTGTAGCAGAAATTTATAATGTCATTTACTCAACAATGTATGTTTGTGGGTTTGATTTTTTTTCATTTAACATAAATGAATGCTGTAAATTGTTGTATACAGTTTAAACCATTAACCATTTTGCTTACAGTAAACTACAGACTAACATTAAAAATATACAGCTTTTCTTCATACAGTGAACTTTTGGTTGTTGAATGACAATTTTTTCAACACAAAAACACAAAATAATTTCCTATGGAGATTTTATTTAAGAAAGTAAGAAACCTGCATTTTTTACATTGCTGCTTCAAAATTTACTTGCCATACCCATAGAGAGTTATGGTATTTCACGCTACAGTTGTGATGACCTGGAATGACCTATGGCACAATATCCTGCCCAACAATTATCATTCAAATAATTAGCTGATAAATATTATTATTCAGTCTTAGCCTAATCTTTTAATGTAAT
>NW_022689177.1:0-885 GCF_011630105.1 Anneissia japonica | reverse complement strand
CCTTTATTCTCCACAGCAAAATAGGCCTGCTATACTGTACAATCTTTGCGATTTTATCTGTTTTCCACTTTATTCTACGCAGTTCGATAACATTTAACTGTATATTGCCTTTTTCTCGCTTTTAAAATATTTTTTTTCAAATATGAAAACGTACCTGCAATATGGTTTAATCATCCAATCGTTATTAATTATTTATTTGTCATAACAACATATTGTTGTAATAATACAATACTTGTAAAAAGTTATACTGAGTTAACTCGTGAAAGGGCAGCTGTCCTAAGGTCTTTTTCCCACTATAAAATGGCATTCTTTTAAGGGATTTTCCTGGTGTATGTCGGCGAAAGATTTAATTTTAAAATTTTTCTGTTTTTCTAGAAAACGTTTTATGGAGAGTCATCAGCTTCTAGTTTTGAAAGTAGACTAATTCTTATAATAAACACATTTTTATACGTGAATTGTATTTTAGTTTATACAAAATTAGATTCAATCTGTATCATTTTGTCTCTGTATACAGCAACAACTGTGTTCGAGAATATAAGTGAAGTAACTACACCAAACACGCGTGCAACAAAAACAACTCATATAGTTCAGGCTACAAGTGTCAAAGTGGTAACATCAATCACTAGTACATCAAATATTACTGATGTTCTTCGGACTACAACTGAGGGAAAGACAACACCAATAACAAGTGCGTTACCCACTACTCATGTTCTTCAGACTACAACTGAGGGAAAGACAACACCAATAACAAGTGCATTACCCACTACTCATGTTCTTCAGACTACAATTGAGGGAAAGACAGCACCAATAACAAGTGCATTACCCACTACTGACGTTCTTCAGTCTACAACTGAGGGAAAGACAACACCAATAACAAGTGCATTA
>NW_022689176.1:0-2167 GCF_011630105.1 Anneissia japonica | reverse complement strand
CGGCGCAAGAAGGCGTTCGTCCGGTACTTCTACGACACCCTCCTCCTTCCGCACCACAGTAAAATTCGGCCATCATCAGAGTGGTACTGGCGCATCTGAACAGCGTCAAGACCAAACCGTTACATCCGATGCTTAAGAGGGTGTTGGAGTTCACGCGAACCAACTGGCCGTTTAACCTCTTGTTCGTCCTGCCGGACAGATCGGCCGGTCTTGTCGCGTGCGTCCTCATATTGAACGACGTTCGCGAACGCAGGTTTCTACCGTCCCGAGTGACCAATGCCCTTTCCCTTTTGAGCGAGGAGGAGGCGTCGGAGATGAAGAGCGTCCTGTTCGTGCAGAGAAGTGCGCCCAGGTGCAGTACGCGTACGATCAGACCTACTTACCTGGAAGCGGTTCCGAGTCCATCGTCATATGCAGATACTGCTACATAGTTCTCACGTACGTCGACCTCAAGAACCGCCCTCCGACCAAAGGTATGTACATCGACGAGAACACGCTGGAGCCTGCGTGCTACAACTGCCACTCGAGAAGTTTGGCGACCTTGGCCCTCGACGGTGCCGGAGTCAGGCTGACAGTCAAGCAACCCGACTTGGCGATGATGCGTTCTTGCAGATGCGGCGCTATCACCTCGCGCGATGCTTGCGCCTCGTGCGAACTTGCTGATGATCAAATAAAAAAATAATGAATTGAAAACACAAAACTTTTATTTTTCTCGTTCTTTTATTTCTCTCTTTCCTTTAAAATTTTCATCATTGCAAAGAAAAGTTATCGGCTGTTTTTCTTGTACACGGTTCCGGCAGTTCGGTCACCTTTTGCCAGACGTCGTCGTCGATGAGGTCCTTGGCGAGTTGCATCTCGGGCGAATGTTCGTCGTAGTCTCCGTCGTCCGATTCCGAGTCTAGCAAATCCCTTATGGATTCCACTCCCACTTTGCGAGGTCCCTCCTGACCTTCACGGCCGCTATACGTCTGCATAGTTTGCGGGGATTGGTGAGCCTCTCGAATTTGCCGAGTTCGTGATCTTCTAGTTTCAACCTTTGGTACTGCAGACCGTCTATGTTTCGCATTTCCGAAGACAGGGCGTCCTTCTCTAGATCGTAAATCGCCTTCTGAGAAGTCGATTGCAGACGCTCGTAATCCAACGCGCGTCTGATGAGGGACGCCAAATTTCGGGGTCCGGCACCGTCCTTCACCCCGGCTTCCACGCTCCGTCGAGCGGCCGCGGCCTTCTCCTCGAACCTCTGTTCCATGGAAGCCACGTTGCGCATCGATTCCACTCTCTTGTACACGAAACGATTGTCTCTTTTTTTCCCGAACATGTTTGCGTATGATCGATCGAACTCTCGGGTGTCGGTTTTTGTAAGCATTCGTTAAAGGATGAAGAAGTTCGCTCCGCTCATCGCGGCGCTCCTAATCTTCCTATTCGTTCTCCACGGTCTGTTTGACCGGTACGACTGGCAGGGGGATACCTACGACAAGCAGATAAGAAAGTATCGAGATCTGCTTTCTGCGAATCTTTTACTTTTCGCGATAACCTTCTACTGCAATCTAAGTTATACCATCGGCATATTTCTGAACCGATATTACGACGGACAGGGCAAGCTGCTCTTCGCGACTGAGGTGCTAGTTCGCGTGACCGTCTTGATCGGACTCAACTACAGGATCCAAAACCTGGTCGTGTCGCAGATGTCGGCGCGTCTCGCCCTCCTGTTCGCCGATCTCATGTCGATCGTCGTCGAAACCAGCGTGGAACAGCACGTTCGTTACCGTAAAGGACGAGATCGGTAACGGTCCGTGGTAGATCCAAGCCACGCACGATTCGAGCGCTCGCTCGTAAACGAACGTCATCGTTCGGTCCCCTCTTCTGACCAGAAAGCGACGGTCGTCGTAGAGAAAGCAGAGCCCATCCGCGTCCGGCATACCGTCCACGTCGGCCCTGTTGATGATGCAAGAGGAGCCGCCTCCCCCCGAAATGGGCATGGCTAGGAACACGTGCCAGGTGAGTAGACATTTGTACAGGCCAGTCAGGTCGTCTTCGACGTTCGTCTTTAGAGTCACGCCCTTCAGTCCGTCGACGTAATCGCAAACGCTCTCGGCGGACACATCGCACGCTTCCATCCATGTTCGGAAGGCGGTCTCGTGTCTCGTCGTCGACGCGTCCCTCACCA
>NW_022689175.1:0-1179 GCF_011630105.1 Anneissia japonica | reverse complement strand
TTAGAGTTCATATTCTTAATAAGTTTAGACTACATCCTCTCAATTAAGCTAAATGTAGGAACCCCACCCACCCCCACTTTTCACGTCGGAAATTTATAAAATAACTACGCATGATTTTGTACCCGGGCTAGGATTCGAGTAGAAAAATATTGTTTTCCTGATAACTGTGAAATCAATAGTGAGTGGTTTAACAGTAGACTGGCGGTATGATTTTGTAGTCTAGGGTTAAGATGAATCATGGGGAGGGGATGAAGGTGATGGCCCAGGAATACACGCTTTTACTTTCTATGCCCAGACTAGATTTTTTTAGATTTTCAAATGAATCAACCATTCAATGGGGGAATTGCTAAGCATCTTCTAGTGCTGCGGTTTTGTTTTTTTTTTAGGCTTCAGTGTGAAATAGAGGTTAAGTGTAAGATCTTGTAATGTTTAATTGTGTTTTCTCATGATTCTAGCTAGAGCATAATCAATAATATATCACGGATGATATTAGATTAACATGAGATTTGGTATGGCCTATCGTTAGGTTGGGTTAGGAACGAATTACAGTATAGTTATGTTAGAAATGCCGTACTCTCTTCTTCCTGCTCTCATCAACTGATTACAGCACAGTGAGTGCTTACTAATCGGTCCGCATAGATTTTGAGGAAAAAAGCTTTTGGTGGGAAATTAGAAATTGAACGACCAATGAAAATGAATATGATGGGTTAAGTCCAATCTTGAGCCTATTTTGCATACATTGCCGTATATAAATAGGCTACAGCCTGTATGCAAAGGAATTCATTTGATAGCAGAGTCTATCTTGTGCTTACTTTTTAGTTTCAGGGTGTATGCACACCTTACAAGGAAGCCTAATTATTTGACATTTTAATATATCGATAACCATTAATTAAAGCTGCTGAAAATAAGGAAAGAATCATGATCCAACAGCAGGGAAAATCGTTGTATACAGTATGTTATTTAACACACGTTCACCCACCCACTCACTCATTCTACCAAGTATATAACAGGCGCGGGTTTAGAATGGGGTATGGTGGTTGGTCCTGTCCCTGAGAAAAGGGAAAAATAAAAGAAAAAGAAATAATTAGTCACCTAATACGCCTCAGAGGTTATTTTCGGTCGTCTAGAGAGTACAGTACTGGAAAACAATGCTGTGGGAAACAATAGCTGCCATGTATC
>NW_022689174.1:0-931 GCF_011630105.1 Anneissia japonica | reverse complement strand
TTCGAAACGGCTTCCAAGTTCGCGCAACCGGGTACTCCCTTCGCCATCTCCATGAACACCGCTTCGTCGGGCAGCTGCGCACCCTTCCATCTTGACGTGGGGCAAGGCCTCAAAATCTCCTTTACCATGACGGGGTGATGCGGTCGATCTCTGCGCCACGTCGGTCGAACGAAGCCGTCTCTCTCCGACTCGGGGACGTGAAATAGCAAACGAAATTCGTTGTTGTGCATCCGTTTGTACATCTCGTCTTCTATTGAACATATTCCCCATTCGCGGTCAGTTTATTCGTCCACGGATGATCCGACACTTGTTTCAGCGACGGCCTCTTCTTCCAGTCGACCGCCAGCATTCGATCGAGGAGCGAAAGTAGCTCCACGTCGTCGATTAACTGCAAGTACGGTCGATGGCCGCGTTCTACTTCTTCTCCGGTGATCATTTCGAACACCATGATTCCGAGCGACCAGATCATCGCCGAAACGGCATACATGAATCGATGTTGCAGCATCTCCGGAGGAAGGTAATGATCGGTGGTTCCGAAAGCGCTGGTGATCGGGTGGTCGTCGACGAATTTGGCGAAACCGAAGTCCACCAGCTTGATCCTGTCCGTGTCCAGATCGACGATCACGTTCTCCATCTTCAGGTCTCCGTGAACTACGTTTCGTTTCAAGCAACCGACGCAGGCGTCCACGATTTGCCGAAAGAAGCATCTGCATCTCTCCTTCGGGATACTGCCGACTTTCTCCAGAACATGAAATAGGTCGGAACTCCGAAGCGGCCGTTCCATCACGAGTAAATGACAATCTTTGACCTGGTGAACGTCCACGAATCCGATGCAACCCTCGATCCCCAAGACCACACGTAGGAATTGCGCCTCCGCCAATATCGTTTCGCCCGATTCGTTCGTCAGGTAGGACGCCGAGGAGTTTCTCAC
>NW_022689173.1:0-654 GCF_011630105.1 Anneissia japonica | reverse complement strand
ATCACCAGATATCCACTCCAGTGGATGATATGATGATTACTCTTCATTAGCTTAAACCTAAATGATTGATGGACAAACCAGATTTTACTTACAGTGTTTAAATGGTAATGCCCCTGAATATCTGTCTTTCAAATTCACCTTCACCCACTCTGTTCATTCCTACCCTACTAGGAATCAAATATCAAATACTCTAGTTGTTCCACATGCAAATTCAAACTGTGGTGAGCATACATTTCATAACAGAGCAGCTCATCTTTGGAACAATCTTTCTCACAACATTCGTAATAATTTTGATGCTCTGTCTATTAATATGTTTAAAAAAGAGGCCTTTATCTGTATTTAGTAAGACTGTACCTTTTTTATTTTGGTTGGGTAGTTTTCATTTGTCTGCTTTCTTTTCAGTTTTAGGCTATCTTGTTGTTTTTTTATTTACTTTTTGTTACTTTTGAATTTCATGATTGTAAAAATTGTTTTTTCTTTTTTTTTTTTTTTTTTGGATATATTCACTGTATGTACCAGGGCTTCCTTGAAAAGCAGTGCTAGTCAGTGAATGGATACCCCCTGGTTCAGTGGCGGTTCTAGGACATAATTTATTGGGTGGGGGGCTAAGCTGTCCGACTGGGGGGTTTGGCTAAGTATTTATGGGTGTAACTA
>NW_022689172.1:0-1338 GCF_011630105.1 Anneissia japonica | reverse complement strand
ACTGTTTTAAGAACCCTTATTTACTGCCATCATCCAAGAATTACTTTTTACTTCAAAGGAACATTATCGACGACTACCTAGCCCATTACACTATTATACAAATTACGTATTTTTACAAGAAAGTTCAAGGGCTTGAGAAGAATTGGGCAAATGGTTTATTACAGAGCGGAGTTAAAAAACCTTAAAGGGTAGGTGATATTCTTATAAAGAACACCTTTTCGTTTAATCAATTGAAACTAAGTTTACTTCTGTTTCCTTAACAGTTAACGACTCCAAATTAATAGATTACTTTTGTATTTCTTAATATCTCTATCATGATGTTTTTACATATTCATAGGGAGAACATCACACAGAGTAGGTGATACCCGGGAGAAGCACGATGACCCTATGAATAAGTTTCCACCAAATCGTTTTTAACTTATTTCCTCTCTGACGTACATTTTTTTAATTATATTTTACGAATCAAGAGTTTTTAATAGTGAAATAAATTCTTGTAAACTGGAATTTAGGATTATTAATCACCTATAAGAAATGCTACTGGAACTTGCTTCAGGTTGGTTTCTAAGCCATCCAACAATGACCAGACCGGCCCACATGGTGGTGGTGCTGCCGAAGGTGGTTACAGAATCGAATATTGTATTGTCTGCCATTGAAAGGACTTCAAGTGTTACATGTCTATTGTTTGTCAGACTAGGTTGATTCTCTCTAGCACACCCACTTTTTCGCATTCTAAGCTCGGATTTTAACCACCAGAATGTCATGCTTAGCTGACTTTTTAAAGCTCACTGAAGCCTGGTGTAACTTTCGTCATTCCTGACAAGACGATGCTACTGATATATTAGGCAGACAACAGCATCTTCGCAATAATATTAATTATTATTATTGGGGAAAATCTTACGTAATATTCGGAATATTTTAATCAAGGAACCCAGATCGGTGAGTTAGGCCTACGTTCAAATTGTTTTACTTTTTCGCGAACATATACTGTACCTAGAAATTATATTTTTTGCCCTATCTGATGTGCCTGACCAAATTCTCTACGTTCGAAAATACAATCTCGGAAGTGATTCGGGTGGGAATCCAACCCACGACCTCAATAACACGTCAGGCAGGGTAAAAATATCATTCCTATTAAATCTCCTGGCGCAAAACACCATCGAATACACATTATACCTACTAATAATAGTTTATTGGGGTATAATGTCGTGTGCTGTTTAGTAGGCCTATGTGCTTCTGGTTTTCTGGTAAGTAGGCCTAGTGCATATGATATTAACGTTTCTTAGTATGATCAATAGACGATCAAAGGTTCTAAAAGTATTTTAAAGTTCAACAAGCAAG
>NW_022689171.1:0-685 GCF_011630105.1 Anneissia japonica | reverse complement strand
TCCGTGACCAACGTTCCTCCGAACATGTCGTCGTCTATCATGACCGGTTCGACGCTCCGACAGTGGAAACCCGGAGTTAACGAAGCGACGAACGATCTCCACGCGTCCATCAAAAATCTTTAGCTACCATGATAGGTAACTCGTATTCCAAATCTCCGGATATCACGTTCGTTCCGATAGATTTGCCGGCCGGCAACACGACGAGGTCGCCCGTGGCCAATAACGCACGACGCGGCGCGTACGTCTTGCCCCGGTGTTGGAAAACTATGGATAGTAGTGTGAAAAGGATCACCGCGGACAGCGAAACGTTCATCTCGGACGTGCACACGTTAAGCGAACGCGACGCTAATGTTCCTCGACTCGAGGGAGTACGTCCGCCACGTGGCGAACAGGCGCGACGCTTGCATGCGTAGGGTGAACGAGGAATTCAAGAATGCCGAACTCTATCTTCTGGACGAGGAGCAATGTCGACGAGTCAGGAAGACCTTCGACGAACTACCGATGTGCATGTGCATCCTGACGAGATTAAGCAAGGCGATATCGGTGCGAGCCATGTTCGAGCACGGTATGCGCTCGAACGTGGGCACCGTCGTGCACGGAGAGTCGACCGTGGAGATGCTCTGGCCGTCGGAGGACGTGGTCGCCGCGTTCTGCGAACGATACGAAGCGCACCTCGACCGGTTCG
>NW_022689170.1:0-713 GCF_011630105.1 Anneissia japonica | reverse complement strand
ACATACACAACTCTGCATTGCTCCGCCATCTTGTCAGCACTCTAGTTGTTTAATAGCTCTATGGAGTTTCCTATACTTCGTGCCCAACGTACAGGGCGCCCTTCTGTTGCTAAGTATATCCAGACGCAAAAGGCGCCCTTCCTTTTCCACTAATGGAGGAAAACTTTTTCACTAAGAGTGTATCCTGCCATGGGATTCTGCGCTGTATTGTTGTTTTATTCTTTACTGATTCATGATTATGCTTTAATTGTTTTGTGTATTATTTGGATAATAGCAACGATTTCTACCGCCACCAAGGACGTTATGTATTCACCGATGTCACTGTCTGGGTGTTTATTCCAATTTGTTTTTATATCTAGTATCTTTTTTGAGAATTGATAATAAAAATACGCGACGACTTGGTAACGAAAGTTTGGCACAAGTTTTTTTAGATCCAGCTGTAGGGGGCGTCCCATTTTTGTATTCCCACTATGCATTTCGGTGGAACACAGTGGAACACTTTTTTTGTGTGGAGAACTCTATCTTGTATTTATCTTTGGTTTCAAGGAAACTTTGCAGACGCGCACGTGAACCACGTAAACAATACCGCGCGTTTAGTGGTGACGCGAGAAATTTTCAGTATTCTGTACATCTGGCTGCCAGGTAAAGGAACTCAAATTACCTTTTAATTCATTTTATTGACAAATTGAGTAAACCAAAAAAAACCAAAAAAA
>NW_022689169.1:0-1353 GCF_011630105.1 Anneissia japonica | reverse complement strand
TTACCGCCCAATATCTATATTACCAACTATATCTAAAATATTTGAACGATTAATTTTTAACCATTTCTTTCAACACGTCTTTCCCGTTCTCTCCCCTGCTCAGCATAGCTTCATACCAAGTAGATCATGTACCACCAACCTTGCAACATTAATTTCTTTTGCATATCAAGCATTTGACAATAAAACACAATGTGATGTCACATACACTGATTTTGCAAAGGCCTTTGACACAGTCGACAATAAACTCCTCATTTATAAACTTTCTAAATTTTGTTTTACTGGAAATGTTTTAAATCTTTTGCGCAATTAGTTATACAATCGAAAACAAAGGGTCTCAGCAGTACATCAGACTGGCTCCCTGTGAGATCAGGTGTCCCACAGGGAACAATTTTGGGACCTTTATTTTTTACCCTTTTCTTAAACGACTTACCTTCGAATTTCAATTCCCATTGTTTAATATATGCTGATGATTTGAAATTGATTAGATTAATATCTCATATGCACGATTCACGCCTTTTACAAGATGATCTACATAAACTTAATTCATGGTGCAATACTTGGCATATGGAACTTAGTTTAAGTAAATTTTTGTTAGGTTAGGGTTAGGGTTTTATTCATTCGTCTACACAGTTAATCATACTTTAGACAATGTAAATTCTCATTGTGATCTTGGCATAATTATCGACTCTAAGCTTAATTTTAACGAACATATTAAACATTATATATTTTAAAGCTAATAGGATGTTAGGACTCGTCAAGAGGAATTGCGGGCATATTAATAATGTAAATACCCATATCTCTCTATTTGATTCCTTAGTTAGACCGCAAGTTGAAACTTGTACAGTTATTTTTAACAGCATCAGTTGAATAAACACAAGACTCTAAAATTGACATTATTCAACACCGCTTTGTTAAATTTGTTTCAAGGGTATGTAATGTTCCAAAAAGTTATATTAATCTATGTTCCTTCACTTAAAAGTCGACATAATTTCCTGGATTTAACATTTTTATTTAAATGTGTTAATGGTATCTATGGTAATTACTTAACATCTTTATTTTGTATATCTGTTAAACCTCGTAGGTGCCGTAAACAGAACAAAGACTATTCCTTTGAAAGTTTGAAGTTTTTCGGAAAAGCACTCGAAATATGGCGGAAAGTTTAATCTTAGCAAAGAAGATAATTCCATAGATGTATTTTATAATAGTGTAGAAGTATATAAAAAGAAGATCAAATGTATTTTACCTAGGCTTATACTAGAGTCAGTTTTGTTATCTTTTGTGACTATTAAAATTATTTATATCTGCTTATTTGTATCTGTTTTTTGTTTCCATTCTGTAAGTGGCGGGACACCC
>NW_022689168.1:0-1550 GCF_011630105.1 Anneissia japonica | reverse complement strand
CACAAACGTTTTCGTGCATCGCCCTTCATCAGGTACAGATAAAAAATATAGCGAGTAAAAATACACTCAATGCGGACCTAGTATGATTAAGCAACGAGTAACTAGGGAGCTACAAGGAACAATAAAGGGCGTGAACTGAATCAAATCTAAAACAAAAGCCATCAGAATGAGTCATACAGATAGGAAGCCTATTCTGTATATGGATGGAATATAGCAAAATACATGAAATAAAATATAATATATAAAATATAGGCCTATAATAAAAAATCTGCTCTAAATAACATATCATAATCTAAAAGCAGTGAAACTAACATTTATGCCAGCAGGATGGTACGTTACATCGAAAATCTTTTGATATGTGTCCCATCTGGCGGATATCCTGTTTGCTTCAGTGTAGGGACTAAAGCTGAACTAACAAGAATCATATATAATGGTATTATTAATTATTATGCATTATTTTTTGTCATTTTTTATTTTATTATTGTTTTTTCTTTTTCCATGTTTATTATCTGATATTTATTATTGTGTATACTACAGGTATATAATTGTATGATTTATACAATCTATTTTTTCAATATATCTTCATTTGTAAGATACCACGTGTCAAACTTTGCTTCTTGTGGTGGCCATTTTCCAAATATAAATGTTATTTTCTTTGTATTGCTTATATGCTTATATATATACACACAACACAAACACACACACACACACACATATATATATATATATATATGTATATATATGTATATATGTTTTGGAAATAAAAGCTTGGAAATTATTAAAAATATAATATATATAGGCCTATTGCACCTAGATGCCAGAAGATCTTGCACCGTTTCATACTTTGCAAATGCTTTTAATTGTGTTTTGATTTGAAATTAAAAGTTCAATAAAATCATCAAAAATACTTTATTCTTATGCCTACCACCTTTTACACCTCCCGAAAAAATAAGTTATACAAATCAACTCCTTTTTTCTAATAAAGTAGGAGTTATGCTACTGGAATATTTTCTGTGTAATACAAATAAAGGCAATTGTCCTGTTATTTTTTACGTATATGATTTTAATTCAGATAAGACATACCCTACCACCACCACCACCACCCACATCCCCAACTTCAAAAAAATTATACACAGCTGAATCAAAACGAACCAGTTGGTCTCGCAATCCAGACACTGTTGGAAAAAGCTTTAAAATTGAGATTTTAAAATAAGTTTTATGTATATATACTAATATTTTGTGAATCTTGGGATTTTTAAAGCAATCTTGGGATTTTTTAGACTGAATCTTGGGAATTTGTTTTTCAGAGGTCACTCTGTTTTCAGCGTTGGCAAGATCTCGATGTGAGCGTGTTGTAGGTTGGAGTGTAATAATAGACAATATACGTTGGCTGGAGTCTGTGATATCTTTCCTAAATTTGAATTTCATTTTTTATTTCTTGTACTGTATTTGTTGCTTTATCAAGAACAAAAACGGTCTGTCCCTGTCATTTTGTTTTTACTATAATACCTCCATGGCAGTGTACTCCCTTATTGTATTCTGTAAGTAGA
>NW_022689167.1:0-614 GCF_011630105.1 Anneissia japonica | reverse complement strand
TGACTTACTAGGGTAAACGAATACAATTAAACTTGTACTGCAGGGCGTAGCCTAAATGGTTCTGCGGGATTATGACCGGTTGAGCCGCCGACAAGTTGAGCCGCCGGTCATTTCTATGGAACACCAAGCGCGTCTCTCAGTGAATGTAGTGCGTTAATTGCGGCGTATTTCAATTAACTTATTCGTTTTTGGTACTGTACTGTTGTTTGGGATGTATTTCAGTTTATTTACTCAATTATTTTAATTTATTTAATACTCGGTTTTTGTACTGATTTATTAAATATTTTTGGGATGTATTTCAATTTATTTACTTGTTCTTTCTATCGTTTAAATTTTGTGAGTATTTGCTCAGTCAGCTTGCCAGATAGTAAAAAAAAAACTCCATACATTCTTATCATTTATTATATATAAATTTAACAAATAGTACAAAAATAAAAAGTATATCCCGTTCTGCTGACACAAACATTATCAGAATTCATATTGTGCCAGCCAGATATAGAAAAATACTCAAAATTGAAAATGTATTTATTTATAACAGCTAATATGCCTTCCCAGCAACACAATACAAACAGTGCAGTAAAAGAAATGTATGAAATACTTTGGTAAATTGGTTT
>NW_022689166.1:1168-1999 GCF_011630105.1 Anneissia japonica | reverse complement strand
TTAAATCAACAGCGTTAATTTGAATCATAATTCAGTGGTAACGTCATCAGTTTTATTAGCACTGACTTTTCTAATTCCCGACTGATCACTATATTGATATAGTGCCGATTTTCTGCATCTTGTGTGCAAAAAATCTGAAAGATGGGGTGATTTTACTACAGTATATTTTATATTTTACAGTATATTTCGTTCCTAGTCCAAGCTGTGAACGCACACAGCAGCGAATCTAAAGTCGGCACTCAGTGCGGCATACCACGCAGGGCCGGCGGAACGTTTTTCAAAGTGGGGGGCCCCACTTATAAGGAGGCGTGTAACAGGGGTTTTGGGTGATACCCCCCCCTCCACCCACCATATAGAAAACAATACGACATAGGGCTTATTTTAGTATTAATATAGGGCACACACGTGTGTTTTAAACTAAATTTATTACAATCATAGGCTTATTCTTTCACCATCATTACACATTGAGGCTCTTCTTTTAGGTAAAACGATCTATCTTAAATTTTCTTTCTCAAGTTTGGTACTATTATGTTTTTAAATAATTGGGTCTATGTGTTATAACTTAGAAGTCAAAGGAGAGAAAGCACAAGCTTTAACATTAAAAAATGCGCGCGAAGCGCGCGAAAAATGTTTGTTTTTGTTTTTTTAAATTATAATTTTGTCGGAATTGATCAAAACTCCCTAAAATGTGCAATTTTAAAAAGGAATTGGCCTACCTCAACAAAAGATGCGATTTAAAATTTGAGATTTTCAGGAACTTTCCCGGGTGAAAAGGGCATTCAATGGGGAAAGATTTTCCACAGATGGATATTTTCCCCTTGTCCCCCGGTG
>NW_022689166.1:0-1110 GCF_011630105.1 Anneissia japonica | reverse complement strand
AAAAAAATTTGTGTTTTCAATTCTAATTTCGTCGGAATTGATCAAAACTCCCTAAAATGTGCAACTTTTAGAGGAAATTGGCCTACCTCAACAAGAAATGCTCTTATGTTCTATATGGCCACACTCGTGTTTTTTAAACTGAATATAAGCATTTTCCTTATGGCTTTATTTATTACAAACATACTTTCAACATCATTACACATTGAGGCCCTTCTTTTAGGTAAAACGCTCTATCTTAAATTTTCTTTCTTGAGTTTGGGTCTATGTGTTATAACTTAGAAGTCAAAGGAGAGCAAGCACAAGCTTTAACATTAAAAAATTTGTTTTAATGAATTTTAAATTCTTCAAAATTCGAATTTTCTAATAGCCAAAAAAAAAAAAAAAAAAATCAGCTCACGGGTCCAGAAAAGGTAGGTCTAGAATTCTTTTCTTTTTGCCCTTTTTTGTTGCCCAAGGAAGGGGTCAGGACCAATGTCCCCTCCCCCAGATCCGCCAATATGAATTGCGAGAAAATGTAACTCGGTCGAGTACTGGATAAACATTCTTCTTTTCCATCCTTCTCCTCCTTCTTCCCTCCTTCTTTTTTTTTTCATTTCCGATCATACAAAAATATCCAGACATTATATATTTTTGGCCAAAAATTGGAAGGGGGGCCGCTTCCGCCGGCCATGCCACGGTCGCAAAACCGTCGCGCACGACGAATCCAACTCCACCATCGCTCCAGGTCCAGTATTTTTTTAAGATAGGGTGATGCCAGTATAATAGAAAAAAAGACCCACAGGTTACGAGAAATCAACTATGTTTATTATAGGCCTGTTTATTCGTAGACATCATCATCATTAGGCCTATTGTCACAATTATTTAATTATTGTCATCGTTTTCCATGAATTACATATTATATATTGTACTTATTTTCAAGTAAACAAACTTAATTTCGTACAACTACCCGGCGTGACTGAGTGAATCTTAAAAATCCTTTTTTGTAATCGTAGTGTAATCATAGCCTAATCCTTATTAGCTTAAACATAGGCATATTATATGTTGTTACCTCGCCATGCAAACCTTCAAAAAATACTTATCATCAATACTTATCTAATCATTAATCATTTC
>NW_022689165.1:0-776 GCF_011630105.1 Anneissia japonica | reverse complement strand
GCCGTCACGCTCCATTAGTTCGTAGTAGACTGGCCGCGTAGTCAAAACGAAAAATGCCTAATGTCACAAAGAGTGACCCCTGATATGAATAATGTGTCAGCAACACAAAGTATGTAACAAAACGTGATTTCCAGCTTTAATATGTGCTGTGTGCGTGGAAATGAACGTACGGCGGGTAAATTATGGAAAGTTTTGAAATGCTGAAATGACCCGAAACGTTCTTTGCTGTCTCTTATACACATCTAGATTTTAACAGACACGCACGTCACTATGTGTGCGTGTACAGTAATAGCACACGAAATTAAACATTGTCAAGTGTATTTAAAACAGCCTGTTAGTTGGTAATGCCACACGAACTTTCCCTTCACATAACCAATATATATAAGTCTGATAGCGTCGAAATACAGTCTGCCGCCCTCACTCTGTTCTATTATTTTACATCTTTTAAGAATGAGAGATAAAAGGGCTCCAAAATTTCATTCTTTTTGACCATGTTGACGTAATCAAAATGAAAAATAAAGGGACACGTCTTCAAGAGAATTGATTTAGCTATAACATACTCACAGGTGGGACACAATCAATCAAGAATAAGCGAGATACATTCAAACGAGTATAAACTCGTTTGATAAAAATTCATCATAAATAAAAATTCAGTTTTTTAATTCAAATGCCAATATGATGACGTAACAATGTCCGATCAGCCATTATGAGGTAAAAAATCGTATCTACAACTCATGTGCTTTCAGATTATGTAATAAAAATTGGGGGTCACCTTT
>NW_022689164.1:0-1487 GCF_011630105.1 Anneissia japonica | reverse complement strand
AAACAGTTAAGGAATAACAAATTGGTAATCAATCGAAAGTAATGAAAACTGATTTATAGGCCTATTGTATGAGAGCAAGTGCAAAGTTGTCTCGGAGGCTCCAAGGCATTTCGGGGGCTTCAAGTGTTAGCAGAAAGTACATATTATCTCCATTCAAATCACATGGCATATCTCTACTATTATAATAGTCATGTGACTTGCTACATTTTGATAAATGGAATTGGTAATTTACTTTATTCATACTTGCACAGGGTGGCTGAAAAGTTTGTTTCGGAGACTTCAAAACGGAACTACTTTGAAATCCTTCGATTATTTAAGTTTTGTCATCAATTTAAGTTCAGTTATCAATCGTTACATCCAAAATAGAATTATAAGGAATATAAAGCGTTTTTGTATCATATAATAAACAAGTAGATCAAAAACATACATCTTGAAATCAAATATGGCGGCCATCTGATATAATTTCTGATCACAGCATAATACTCCCTGATATCGAAAACATAGGTAAATACCTTTGAATGACAGTGCTAGGTGCTGTAGATATGAAGATTATTGATAAAAATCCAATATTTTGGTGGCAATTATTAATTTCAAGATGGCGGCCACTAAGCGAATTATTTTTTGGGGTCTATTTTTTTTAATGATCCTTAGGTATCATAGTATCATTGTGGGAAGCCTCCCAAACCCTGGCCTATATCTTAGTATTATTTGTGCACCTAGTTCTCTTACAGGCCTTGCCCCTGGCGACTATCTAGGCTTTTGGAAGGCCCCTGGCCCCTGGCCCTTGGCCTAGACACCTACCATCAATTCTAAACCTGAATGCCAATATGCCAATATTCAAATCTAACTGATTCGTTTCACAATGAATTTTATACAACAGAAATTCCTTGCTTACCGATTAGGCCTACGTACTGCACTGAGGTCCTATCTTACTACAGCCTATCTTCACAATGATTAAAGTCAGGCTCCGGAGGAAAAAAATTTTTGATATGTTGTAGAACTGATTTTACTAAGACAGAAAAAAGTAGTTCGATAAAAAACTGAGCAACGGTGAATGAGAGACAGATTTGTGAATATTTAAAAACTGGGGGAAAAAGGTGTAAAAATAGCCGGTTACACCCCTTTTCCCCCCAGTTTTTAAATATTCAAAAATCTGTATCCCGTTCCCCAGTTTTTCGTCAAACAACTTTTTTCTGTCTTAGAAAAATCAGTTCTACAACATATCAATTTTTTTTTCCTCCGGAGTCTGACTTTAACATGATTTCTCCGGTACGCGTACCTCACTATTTTGTTTATTGAAGAATAGGGTAATTTAGGGCGCCATTCTAATACCCTTTATATGGAACACCAACCAGGTAACTTATATTGTAAAATCTGCGTAATATAATAGGCCTACAAAATTTCGTTGTTTTCGCTATGCTGTAGAAACACGAAGAGCTTAAAAACATACTTTTTAATTTTTTAGGGTATTTGACTAATACCTTAAT
>NW_022689163.1:0-890 GCF_011630105.1 Anneissia japonica | reverse complement strand
TTCCAAATCTTGTAAAATTAATTTTTATTTCTGCAGGGACTGAACTCATCATGGCAAGCAAGGAAAAAAAAGAAGCATTTTACAGTAACTTAAGTGGTACAACTGCTGTAGAAGTTGCGTGGCTTACTCTAATTGGACCGGCAGTGATGTTCTTTAGGGCACAGTTGCAACCACTAATAGTCTCGAGTGGACCTTCAACCTGGAATCATTTTTTGTCTTTGTATGTAAGAAATGTTTTTCTTGTATTCAGTACTTTCTTTTGAGTTTAGGCTATAATTGAGATAGGTGCCACTTGGAGAGGTAGAAATTCTCCTATGTTTTTTCCAGACCAGTTTTTTATGGGGAATCAGAATATGTGAGGTAAAAGGGGTGTAACCTGAGAACTTTTGTGTAAGGGCGCCTTTTTTAAAATAGCCGCCAAAATCCAATAAACTACATATATATGGTAAAATAAGCACAGAAGAGGTAGGTTTGACCAACTTTTGAATTTTTAATGATAGGAGTAAAGTATAACTAGCTAAAGTTATTAATTTGAAGATTTCAGGAGGCAATTGACGGCGCTTTTTAAAATGGCCGTCAAAATTAAAGAACAATTTAACAGCAGCTTTAATACCCTAAATAAATTTTTTTAATTTACAAAACATGAATGTAACTGCTGTTGACTTTTTAAACCCAAAATAACATATTTTAGGGTGGAAAGCTAACACACTTTTGGAAATACATAAGTAAAATTTTCCCCCTTATATTAGCCCTTTTCTGTTTTGAAGAATGGAAAATATCACCATAAAAAATTTCAGTTTCTTTACGAATATACGGTTGTTTTTCATTATTTTTGTGTACTACACAAGGTATTCCAGAGGACCACACACACAACTACCATAATGTTCATG
>NW_022689162.1:0-683 GCF_011630105.1 Anneissia japonica | reverse complement strand
TCACCTGATTTTTTTTTGTAATAAAATCCACTCAATGCCTGAGAACAACATTTATTCTATGTAGAGCATTGTACCATGTATATAGTCAGTATAGTGAAAAGTGAAATTATGTTGGTAACAATATTATTACAACTAGGTATACTCTCAGTGAGCATAGAAGGTTGCACTTTGTGCTGGTGTGCCGTTGTATGTTATCCATTGATCAGAGGTAATAACGATCAGCGCCTTTGATCATGGATTTGGTTTGGAACTGGCGCTTTTACAAAAAATAAATAAATAAAAAATATTAATATAAGTATCATGTCCAAGTCCATTATTGCTATCGTTACCGTTGTTGCTATTGTTAGTGTCATCATTATCGCTATCGTTATTACAATCACCTTTAATTAAAAATATCGTTATTATTATTATTGTTGAACTGATTTAATAAAAAAAAAGACACCATGATTTTTAATCATCATTAAACATTATTAAATATTGTTTGTAACTAATAATTGAGCTGTATGTTTGTAACCGATAATTGAGCTGTAATCAGTATGTAACCGACAATATGATGCTCCTTTTACATGCATATAAATTCATTGCGATCAATATATTACGTGAAATAGGTATTGTGTTAACAGAATAAATGGCGTGAAATTAATTATTTGTAAAGTTAAACATTTTCTGTATGGAATCAATCG
>NW_022689161.1:0-697 GCF_011630105.1 Anneissia japonica | reverse complement strand
AACCAGGCAGATGGTACATCGCCTCTCCAAGTAGTTGGAGAGACTAACTTCACATTACACAGAAAGAAACAATCCTTTGTCTTCGATGGACTTGTGGTTAAAGATTTGGACACTGAAATATTGGCTGGTGTTCCATTTATGGAAGTGAATGATATTAGTATTAGACCAAAACTGCGTGAGGTCACTGCTAAAGGTATTTGCCACACTTATGGGTCTCCTAAACCCCAGTCCGACGTTACCGTTAGATTTACTCACGTTGTCAGGGGACCCGCCCAGAAGGCCACAATATTCCCTGGCGAGTATCTCGAGTTGACTCTCCCTCCGCCACTCCAAGCTTCCGACTCTGAGGTTGCCATTGAACCTCATTCAACGAATAAGAACCGATCTCGTGATCCCCACACCTGGCCCTACCCCACCATCACCCAAAGTGTAGGGGGACTTATCAGAATCCCAAACAATACGCCTGTTCCTCAGTCTGTTCAAAAACATGAACATATCTGTCAAGTGACCCGTGTATTCAGCCCAACCTTAGGGTCACCACCACAAAGCCAAATGCCTACACCCCTTAAAGTTGAACCAACCACCCCTTCTGTTTCACTAGATCCCAACCATATTTTAAGCCACGCTGACAGAAATCGGTTCCTAGCCTTAATCGAAGAGTTTGCCCATGTATTCCACCCCACATTTCCAGGTTATA
>NW_022689160.1:0-739 GCF_011630105.1 Anneissia japonica | reverse complement strand
TTGCCTCACTGCAAGATCATTTTTTTTTTCAAAACAAGACATGAACCGCTTCGTATCTTTTGAATTACTTCAAGGTTATTTTCTTCATTTAGTTGGCCTACTAAAGATAGTCCGTACCATGGTGCTATGCTCTAAAAAATTACTTTTGAAGATATATTTCTAAAGCAATTGTAATGTCGACACGCACGTTATTGTTTGGTTCTTTAAAGCTGGTTAACTATTTTGTTCATGATTTGAATGACGTTGTGTGAATACAATACGTTTTAGTTTCACATCACTGGAAACAGGGACGTAGCCAGGATTTTGAAAGGGGGGAGCCGTTACGCGAATTACGTATGACCCCGGCGGGGTCAAGGGGGCGAATCCCCCTGTGAAGTAGCGCACTCTGAACGCTCTTAGGACTGTTTGAGAGGATAAAGTGAAAATTGCAATAGACGCATTATAAATAAGCGAAAAAATAATTATATAATAAATCAACAGTTGCAGATCCAGGAATTCGAAAGAGAGGTAAACCAGGGAGGGACTTTCACAGACCGAGGAACCACTCACCTCAACTTAAAACTTTCGAAAATAAATACACAAAACAAAAATAACATTGTTCAGGAGGTGAATTTATTTAAAAAAAAAATAAAGTGACTAAAAAACAACACTTATAGTCTAATTAAGACAACATAGGCATAGGTGTATGGTGGAAAAATTATAAATAAATTCAGTTCAGGTGTGATTATATATATATATA
>NW_022689159.1:0-808 GCF_011630105.1 Anneissia japonica | reverse complement strand
ATATATAAGCGGGCATAATTATGACTAAAAGGATAATTTTAAAAACTTTTATGATGAGTTTTTCAATAGCAGATTCAAGGGGCCCAAGCCGGCCCACCATCCCTATTTTTTTTTTTTTTTTTAACTAAAAGTGGAGAAAAATTAAAGTTATATTCAAATTCAGTCAGAGAGTTCCGACCAAAAGAGGTGTCATAATCATAAATTGTCTTACCTCAGTCCCAAGCATGGTGGGGCTGAGGTGGTCTACACTCTCCATCTGTGAAAGTCCCTCTCACAAAGCATGGTGGGCTGAGGTGGTCTACACTCTCCATCTGTGAAAGTCCCTCTCTGGGCCCAGTTCTAATTTAAATTGCTGGATCCGCCACTGGATTTTGTAAATTTCGTATGGAAATAAATGTTAATTGCATTGCTTAGAATCGTTTAAAAGGCTATAGGCGCCAGAGCTTCCGGGTGCTCCGCCCCCTGGTCCCAAACCAAGACTTGGGCCTACGGCTTTACTTTTCATTTCGTCCCCCCCCCCCCACTTTTAACCACGGATCGACGCCCTTTGGCCTAGGGTCTTCATAATAGGGACTGCAGTTTCAGGCCTATCCTATTTCAGGTATTACTAAAAAACAAAACAACAAAAACAAAAACAAATCCGACTGACCGACGATCTTGATTTTTTTTCCATTTAACATTTATCACAAAATTTTTTTTTTTCGTAATATAGAGCATTACTTTAGCTCTATTATTATATTCGTTTAAATATAATAGTAGATAGACGATACCATACCTGTTGAAAGTTAATTGGTGATCCCTGTTCAAT
>NW_022689158.1:0-987 GCF_011630105.1 Anneissia japonica | reverse complement strand
ATGCTTATATTATACTAAAAATTATTAATAATAACTAAATCTTTTTGAACGTCATTGTTATATTCTTTGAAATATTTTACAATAAATTAGTTACTGATTTTTAATTTACATTCATACTAAGTAATTTCTTTTTATATTCTCAGTACCTACAACACTACAGCCGACAACGTCAGTGACAACTGAGGGTACGTACTTAATATTGTATATGCTTAAAGTTATTAATAATAATCAAATGTTTTGATTACATTATTATATTGCTATGAAATGTGTCATATTACATGAGCTACTGTTTAATAATTTCACATGCATTAAATCCCATTACTTACACTTCTCAGAACCTACAACACTAGCGCCCACTACATCAGTGACAACTGAGGGTACGTTCTTAACTTATTATTATGTTATATATGCTAAAGGTTATCAATAACAACTAATAATTTCGATTTTCATTGATTTACGCCTTTGAGTTATGTCATAAGAAATTAGCTGCTGTTTAAATTTTCCATAAGCAGTGAATTACATTGTTTATACCTTTCAGTACCTACCACACTACCACCGACAACGTCAGTGACAACTGATTGTACGTTATTCAATCATTAATATTTTTATATTATGCTAAGATTTATTAAAAATAATTAATTGTTTTGAACTTCATTGTTATATACTTTGAAATACGTTATAATAAATTAGTTACTGTTTATTAATTACATACGAAGTAAATAATTTTTTTTCTCTACAACCAAGAATCTACATTACTACTGCCGACAACATCAGTGACAACTGAGTTTACATAATTAATTCATTAATACATTATATTTAATATAAGTTATTCAATAATAACTAAGCGTTTAGGACTTCATTGCTATATATCTTACAAATATGTAAAGTTAAATTAGTTTTACAACAATTATAATCTACAACGCTACTGCTGACAACATTAGTTACAACTGAGGATAAATAATTAATTCATTAATACATTATATTTGA
>NW_022689157.1:0-769 GCF_011630105.1 Anneissia japonica | reverse complement strand
ACGTTAAATAGACAATGTTAGCTATCAAGGAGCGACGTTGTTTTTCATTGGGACCTTCGTGCCTTCAAGGCTAGGCCTATACCATCCTAGCTAGTCTAGACCTAGAGTAGGATAAGGCTAGCGCGACATGCGGACGTTGGTACGTGTAGGTTAGTCTACAAACGTCGCCTAAAGTAATTGATTTTACCCGGCAGAACGAAAGAAGAAAACTCCGCTTTTCAGTCGTCTTAGGCCCTTGTTTTTTGACAAACAATGACCTTTCAGGGGTCAAATTGCTGTCAAGAATATGAATTGGCTGCTTCGCAGCAATAAACTTTATTGTTCAAATAAAAATGGAAATTCAAGTTCCATTTGGCGTAAAAAGCACTATTAAAAAAAAAAACACAATAAGTTACATTAAGATTTACATTGCATTAAAAATAGATACATGTGCATCCATGCATGTGCGCAGCACATGTATACATACATATACATACACACACATACATATGTATATATGTATACATACATATATACACACACATGAAATTGTATTATCAAAAGGGAATAATAATGGAATAATAATGAGGCCTACATCATTTAGATATGCTAGTTCTTATTGCACGTTGATTAAAAAGTAAGTATATAGGCCTATACACATATCACATACATATAGGCCTACATACACATACATGCACACATACGCACATACATACACACATACATATACATATATATATACACATTTTTATATATATACACACACATACATACACACACACGCACACTG
>NW_022689156.1:6976-9970 GCF_011630105.1 Anneissia japonica | reverse complement strand
TTTATGAGGGTCAAAGTACGGCGGATCACCGAACTCGTCCTCAGTGACGAGTTCAAATCTAGTTTTTTTCTTGTTTTTTAATTCAGATGGCAATATGATGACGTCACAATGTCCGATCAGCTATTATGATATATAAAATAATATCTACAGCTCATGTGCTTTCAGAATATGTAATAAAAGTTAGGGGTCACCTTTCACCCTAAGGAGCTATAATTGATTTTTAAAAAGACTTGATATAAAGCATATATTAATTTTGACGCACGCAAACGCTTGCGTTAATACGCGCGCACAAAAGTATAATGTACATAACATTTAACCATGACCTGAAGTTTATACCCACTAAATATGATTCAGAAATCACGACTGATTAAGGTGATTATGGGGTCATCAAAGGCTGGACGAAAGAAAGATGAGGGGGTTAGAAAAACCCTATATTTTGACCATGATGACGTCAATCAAAATGTAAAAAAATGCCACATATATGAAAGACAATTGCCTCAGCTACAACATACTCAAAGTTGGAAGACAATCCATCAAGAATGAGAGAGATACGCTCAAATGCGCATTTGCTAAAATGAGGTCATCGATATTATTCAGTTTGTTTAATTCAGATGGCAATATGATGACGTCATAATGTCCGATCTGCCATTATGACCTATAAAATCATATTTGCAACTCATCTGCTTTCAGAATATGTAATAAAAATTAGGGGTCACCTTTCATCCTAATGAGCTGTAACTGTTTAAAATTAGGCCTGATTTTAGCAAAATTTCACTGTATATCGGCACAAATGCGCACGAAGGTCACTATGTTTAATGCGTGCGTACGGCATTGTTATTGGCCATAGAGTGATTGAAAAGATTGGAAACTTGTCAAAACAATGTCAGGAAACCAAAATTTGACAAAAAAATTATTTTCTAGCTTCCATACGTGCTGCGCCCTTAAAAATGAGCACGCGTAGTGGTAAATTTAAAAAAAATTTGAAATGCTCAAAATGGCCTGAAACGTGCTCTAATTTAATTAAAAAGTGATTTCAAGCATTTTGAAAGTTTGATGCACGCGTACGCGCGCGTTATGACGCGCACGCGTAAAATTTTGGTAAATTACATTTAACATTGACTTGAAGTTAATGCTCACTTAATACGATTTCGAAATGGCAATTGGTTAGGCTGATATGATCGATAATGTAAAAACGCAAAATTGCGCGTAGATGACGTCACGCGTAATTGCGCACTTTGAAAACCTTATTGTGACTATTCCAGGCCAAGCTAAATGTTTGTTGAAGTGTGCATGTATAAATCTTGTGCCAATTTTTAGATATCGTGCTAACAAGAAATGGGGAAAAAAAAAGATCTCTGACAATAACAAGAGGTGATACGCTAGTGTAGCGGATCACCAATTAAAGAAAGAAAGAAAGAAAGTAAGAAAGATTCTGACAATAACAAGAGGTGATCCGCTAACGTTAGCGGATCACCAAAAAGAAAAAAGAAAGAAAGAAAGAAAGAATGTAAGAAAGATTCTGACAATAACAAGAGGTGATCCGCTAACGTTAGCGGATCACCAACTAGATTTGAACTCGTCACTGAGGACGAGTTTGGTGATCCGCAGTACTTTGACCCTCACGAAGCACGCGCGGTTCTGATTGAAAAGTATTATATGCTAAAACATGCTCTATTTAAAGAGTAATTTTGAGCATTTTAAAAGAAATTTTAAAGGAAAAGAGTAATTTTGAGCATTTTAAATACCTACGAATGTGTACACATACGTCCTAACGTCCGTGCGCACGGTAGTATTAATAGTGTCACAAACCCAACACATGTAACCGAAACGTAATTTCCAGCTTCAGTATGTGCTGTGGGCGTGGAAATGAGCGTAAGGCACGTACATTTTGAAAAGTTTTGGAATATTCAAAATGACCTGAAACGTGCTTTAAATTATTGGTGATCCGCTACACTAGCGGATCACCTATTGTTATTGTACGAGATCTTTTTGGTGATCCGCTACACTAGCGGATCACCTCTTGTTATTGTCAGAGATCTTTTTTTTTTTCCCATTTCTTGTTAGCACGATATCTAAAAATTGGCACGAGATTCATACATGCAAGCTTCAACAAACATTTAGCTTGGCCTGGAATAGTCACAATAAGGTTTTCAAAGTGCGCAGTTATGCGTGACGTCATCTACGCGCAATTTTGCGTTTTTACATTATCGATCATATAAGCCTAACCAATTGCCATTTCGAAATCGTATTAAGTGAGCATTAACTTCAAGTCAATGTTAAATGTAATTTACCCAAATTTTACGCGTGTGCGTTATAACGCGCGCGTACGCGGGCGTCAAACTTTTAAAATGCTTGAAATCACATTTAGATTAAATTAGAGCACGTTTCAGGCCATTTTGAGCATTCCAAATTTTTTTGAAATTTACCACTACGCGTGCGCATTTTTAAGTGCGCAGCACGTATTAAATTAATAATTTTTTTGTCAAATTTTGGTTTCCTGACATTGTTTTGACAAGTTTCCAATCTTTTCAATCACTCTATGGCCAATAACAATGCCGTACGCACGCATCAAACATAGTGACCTTCGTGCGCATTTATTCCGATATACAGTGAAATTTTGCTAAAATCAGGCCTAATTTGAAACAGTTACAGCTCATTAGGATGAAAGGTGACCCCCAATTTTTATTACATATTCTGAAAGCAGATGAGTTGCAAATATGATTTTATAGGTCATAATGGCTGATCGGACATTATGACGTCATCATATTGCCATCTGAATTCAACAAACTGAATATTATCGATGACCTCATTTTAGCAAATGCGCATTTGAGCGTATCTCGCTTATTTTTGATGGATTGTCTTTCAACTTGGAGTATGTTGTAGCTGAGGCAATTGTCTTTCATATATGTTGCAATTTTTTACATTTTGATGACGTCATCATGGTCAAAATATAGGGTTTTGCTGACCCCCTCATCTTTCTTTCGTCCAGCCTTT
>NW_022689156.1:0-6222 GCF_011630105.1 Anneissia japonica | reverse complement strand
ATAATAGCTGATCGGACATTGTGACGTCATCATATTGCCATCTGAATTCAACAAACTGAATATTATCGATGTCGTCATTTAAAAAAAATGCGCATTTGAGCGTATCTCGCTTATTCTTGGTCGATTTTCTTCCAACTTTGAGTATGTTATAGCTAAGTCAATTCTCTTACATACACATACACTTTTTAACATTTCGATGACGTCATCATGATCAAAATATAGGGTTTTGCTTACCCCCTTATCTTTCTTTCGTCAAACCATTGATGACCCCATAATCACCTTAATCATTCGTGATTTCTGAATCATATTTAGTGGGCATTAATGGTTAAATGTTATGTACATTATATTTTTGTGCGCGCGTAATAACACGTGCGTTCGCGTGCGTCAAATTGAAAATATGTTTTATATCAGGTCTTTTTTTAATCCGTTATAGCTCCATAGGATGAAAGGTGACACCCAATTTTTATTACATATTCTGAAAGCACATGAGCTGTAGATATGATTTTATATATCATAATAGCTGATCGGACATTGTGACGTCATCATATTGCCATCTGAATTTAAAAACAAGAAAAAAATTATATTTCTTTTCTTTAAACGTTGATGACGTCAAATCATCTTAACCATTCGGCATTTCTGAATAATATTAAATGGGCTTATACTTCAGATCAAGTTTGAATGTTAGGTATCTTACTTTTTTGTTTGCGCGTCTTAACGTGCGCGTACGCCTGCGTCAAATATTACATATGTTAATAATTATGCCTATTTATAATCAAATATAGCTCCTTAGAATGAAAGGTGACCCCCAATTTTTATTACATATTCTAAAAGCACATGAGTTGTAGATATGATTTTATATATCATAATAACTGATCGGACATTGTGACGTCACAATATTGCCATCCTGAAGTCAAAAAAACTGAATTTTTATTCGATAAATTCTATGAATGATCATTACTCCTTCACCAATAGGCGTTTGTCAATGAAAGTTGATACATATATATCTCATAGCAAAAGACAACAGTGTCATTAAGATGCGCACGTGCTTCATGACGTGCGCGTACGCTTGAGTAAATCTTTTAAAATGCTCAAAATTCTTTTTTAACAAACTAAATTATTGTTTTATTCCATTATCAGCATTTAATTATTGTTCAATCCGCCGCGCGCACAGTTCCTCGTGGGTCAAAGTGCGGCGGATCACCTAACTCGTCCTCAGTGACGAGTTCAAATCTAGTTATTGTCAGAGATCTTACAACTTTTTGGTGATCCGCTACACTAGCGGATCACCTCTTGTTATTGTCAGAGATCTTTTTTTTTCCCCATTTCTTGTTAGCACGATATCTAAAAATTGGCACGAGATTCATACATGCACGCTTCAACAAACATTTAGCTTGGCCTTGAATAGTCACAATAAGGTTTTCAAAGTGCGCAGTTATGCGTGACGTCATCTACGCGCAATTTTGCGTTTTTACATTATCGATCATATCAGCCTAACCAATTGCCATTTCGAAATCGTATTAAGTGAGCATTAACTTCAAGTCAATGTTAAATGTAATTTACCCAAATTTTACGCGTGCGCCTAATAACGCGCGCGTACGCGGGCGTCAAACTTTTAAAATGCTTGAAATCACATTTAGATTAAATTAGAGCACGTTTCAGGCCATTTTGAGCATTTCAAATTTTTTTTGAAATTTACCACTACGCGTGCGCATTTTTAAGCGCGCAGCACGTATGGAAGCTAGAAAATAATTTTTTTGTCAAATTTTTGTTTCCTGACATTGTTTTGACAAGTTTCCAATCTTTTTAATCACTCTATGGCCAATAATAATGCCGTACGCACGCATCAAACATAGTGACCTTCGTGCGCATTTATGCCGATATACAGTGAAATTTTGCTAAAATCAGGCCTAATTTTAAACAGTTACAGCTATTAGGATGAAAGGTGACCCCCAATTTTTATTACATATTCTGAAAGCAGATGAGTTGCAAATATGATTTTATAGGTCATAATGGCTGATCGGACATTATGACGTCATCATATTGCTATCTGAATTCAACAAACTGAATATTATCGATGACCTCATTTTAGCAAATGCGCATTTGAGCGTATCTAGCTTAATTTTGATGGATTGTCTTCCAACTTTGAGTATGTTGTAGCTGAGGCAATTGTCTTTCACATATGTTGCAATAGATGTGTATAAGAGACAGATTCGTACTTGTGCGTTAAAATTTTAAAATTGTTAATATCACTTTTCAGATATTTTAAAGCACGTGCGTCAAAATTAATATATGCTTTATATCATGTCTTTTTTAAAATCAGTTATATCTCCTTAGGATGAAAGGTGACCCCTAACTTTTATTACATATTCTGAAAGTACATGAGCTGTAGATGTGATTTTATTTATCATAATAAAAAATTCAGTTTTTTAATTGAAATGGCAATGTGATGACGTCACAATGTCCGATCAGCCATTATGAAGTAAAAAATCGTATCTACAACTCATGGGCTTTCAGATTATGTAATAAAAATTGGGGGTCACCTTTCATCCTAAGGAGCTATAACTGATTGAAAATATTCATGGTTTTATGCATATATAAATGTTGACTCACGCGTACGTGCACGATAAAAAGCGCGAACGGAACATTAAGGTACATAACATTCAATCTTGACCTGAAGCTTATGCTCACCTAATATGATTTAGAAATGACGAATGGTTAAGATTATATGGGCTCATCAACGTTTTGAAGAAAGAGAAATAAGGGGGTCAGAAAAAACAATTTTTTGACCATGATGACGTCATCAAAATGAAAAAAGAAGTCAAATATAGGAAAGAGAATTGTCTCAGCTATAACATACTGAAAGTTGGAAGGCGATCGATCAAGGATAAGCGAGATACGCTCAAATGCGTATTTTCAAAAATGACGTCATAGCTATAAATCACTTTCTTTGAATTCAGATGCCAATAGGATGACGTCACAATGTCCGATCAGCCAATATGACCTATAAAATCATATGTACAACTCATGTGCTTTCAGAATATGTAATAAAAATTGGGGGTCATCTTTCAACCTAAGGAGCTATAACTGATTAAAAATAGGTCTGATTTTATCATAATTTCACTGTATAGCTGCACAAATACGCGCAAAGATACCTATGTTTGATGCGCACGTACGGCATTGTTATTGGCAAAAAGATGACCGAAAAGAATTCAAATTTGTGAAAACAATGTCAGGAACCCAAAATATGTAAAAAAAAAACTTAATTTTTAACTTCCATACGTACTGCGCAAGTAAAAGTGCGCGCGCGTAGTGGAAAATTATGAAAAATTTTGAAATGCTCAAAATAACTTGAAACGTGCTCTAATTTGGTTAAAAAGTGATTTTAAGCATTTTGAAATTTTGATGCACGCGTGCGCGCGCATTATAAAGCGAACGCGTAAAATTAGGGTACAGTACATTCAACGTTAACCAAAAGTTAATGCTCACTTAATACGATTTTGAAATGTCAATTGGTTAGGCTGATATGATCGATAATGTAAAAACGCAAAATTGCACGTAGATGACGTCACGCATGACTAAGCGCGTTGAAAACCTTACCATAACTATTCCAGGCGAAGGCAAAATGATCGATGTAGCGACCGTGTGCGTAACTCGTGGCAATTTTGAATTATCGTGCGAACAAAAAAGGGGAGAAAGAAAGAAGAATAAGTAGATTTGAACTCGTCACTGAGGACGAGTTAGGTGATCCGCCGTACATTGACCCTCACGAAGCACGCACGGTTCTGATTGAAAAGTATTATATGCTAAAACATGCTCTATTCAAAGAGTAATTTTGAGCAGGTATTAAAAGAGTAATTTTGAGCATTTTAAGGACTTACGAATGTGTACACATACGTCTTAACGTCCGTGCGCACGGTAGTATTAATACAGTGTCACAAACCCAACACATGTAACCGAAACGTAATTTCCAGCATCAGTACGTGCTGTGGGCGTGGAAATGAGCGTACGGCTCGTCAATTTTGGAAAGTTTTGGAATATTCAAAATGACCTGAAACGTGCTTTAAATTATCTGAAAAGTGATATTAACAATTTTAAAATTGAAACGCACAAGTACGAATACCTAAAACGACGTGCCTGACGACGATAATGGCACATGAATTTAAACCTTGTCAAGTTTAATTTAAAACCCCCTGTTGGTTGGTAATGCCACACGAATTTTGCCTTTACAGTATACGAACTATCGGTCTGATAGTGTCAAAATACAGTCTGCCGCCCTCAATTTTCAATGTGTTTACATCTTTCAAGAAAGAAAGATGAGAAGGCTCCAAAAAAGCATTCTTTTTGAACATGATGACGTCATCAAAATAAAAAATAAAGGGACACGTCCGAAAGAGAATTGATTTAGCTATAACATACTCACAGGTGGGAAACAATCAATCAAGATAAGCGAGTATGTTCAAACGAGAATAAAAAGTAATAAATCATAACTATAAATTCAATTATTTCTTAATTCAAATGGCAATATGATGACGTCACAATGTCCGATCAGCCAATATGATCTATAAAATCGTATCTACAACTCATGTGCTTTCAGAATATGTAATAAAAATTGGGGGTCACCTTTCATCCAATGGAGCTATAAGTGATTAAAAATATTCATGGTTTTATGCATATATAAACGTTGACGCACGCGTACGCACACGTTAAATCGCGCGAACGGAAAATTAAGGTACCTGACATTTAACCTTGACCTGAAGATTATGCTCACTTAATATGATTTAGAAATGACGAATGGTTAAGATGATATGGGCTCATCAACGTTTTGAAGAAAGAGAAATGAGGGGGTCAGAAAAAACAATTTTTTGAACCATGATGACTTCATCAAAATGTAAAAAGATGTCAAATATATGAAAGAGAATTGTCTCAGCTATAACATAATCAAAGTTGGAAGACGATTAACCAAGGATAAGCGAGATACGCTCAAATGCGTATTTTCAAAAATCACATCATAGCTATAATTCACTTTCTTTGAATTCAGATGCCAATATGATGACGTCAAAATTTCTGATCAGCCATTATGAAGTCAAAAATCGTATCTACAACTCATGCGCTTTCAGAATATGTAATAAAAATTGGGGGTCACCTTTCAACCTAAGGAGCTATAACTGATTAAAAATAGGTCTGATTTTAGCATAATTTCACTGTATAGCGGCACAAATACGCACAAAGATACCTATGTTTGATGCGCACGTACGGCATTGCTATTGGCCAAAAGATAACCGAAAAGAATGCAAATTTGTGAAAACAATGTCAGGAACCCAAAACGTGTAAAATAACGTAATTTCTAGCTTTCGTACGTGCTGCGCAAATGAAAATGCGCGCACGTAGTGGAAAATTTAAACAAAATTTGAAATGCTCAAAATGGCCAAAAACGTGCTCTAATTTAGTCAAAAAGTGATTTTGAGCATTTTAAAAGTTTGATGCACGCGTGCGCGCGCGTAAAAAAGCGCACGCGTTAAATTAGGGTACTGTACATTCAACATTAACCCAAAGTTAATGCTCACTTAATACGATTTCGAAATGGCAATTGGTTAGGCTGATATGATCGATAATGTAAAAACGCAAAATTGCGCGTAGATGACGTCACGCATGACTGAGCGCGTTGAAAAGCTTACCATGACTATTCCAGACCAAGCCAAATGTCCGTTGACAGCGAATGTGCGGTAAGTCGTGGCAGTTTTTGAGATATCGTGCGAACAGAAAAGGGGAGAAAGAAAGAAGAACTAGATTTGAACTCGTCACTGAGGACGAGTTAGGTGATCCGCCGCACTTTGACCCTCATTAAGATCACGCGGTGCTGATTGAAGTGTCATAGTATGCTAAAATATGCTGTAATTAGTTTTTTTTTTAAAGAATAATTGTGAGCATTTTAAAAGATTTCTGCATGTGTACACGTACGTCTGGACGCCCGTGAGCACGGTAATAGCACAAAGAGTGACTCCTGATAAGAATAATGTGTCAGAAATACAAAGTATGTAACAAAACGTGATTTCCAGCTTTAATATGTGCTGTGTGCGTGGAAATGAACGTACGGCGGGTACATTTTGGAAAGTTTTGAAATGCTAAAAATGACCCGAAACGTTCTTTAAACTATCTAAATAGTAATATGGAGAATTTTCAAATTTTAACAGACACGCACGTCACCATGTGTGCGAGTACAAT